>NC_072766.1:9716158-9976346 GCF_022539595.1 Amphiprion ocellaris
CCGTTTCGTGCGCCTGTGTGTAATTGTTGGGCGTGATCTGGTGTCGAATCAATGATTGTCAACGACCGGCTGGAGCAAACTTCTCGATAGTGTTTTCAGTTCAGCATCATCTAATCAGCAACCTCCCAAAATGTTTATCCACACAATGACAAATGACTTATGAAGCAAACTGGTGATGAAACTAGTACTAAGCCTACTTCCCTAAGTAGGGAGCTTATTTTTCTTTAGAATTTAGCAGCAATAGCTTGATAAAGTCAGTCTTTTTTAATGTTGACACTTTTTCATTGTTGTTCACTGCAAAAACTCAAAATCTTACCAAGTCTATTTGTCTTGTTTTTAGTCAAAATGTCTCATTCCACTTGATTTAAGATAAATTCACTTAACAAGTGACATTTCAGCAAGATGGAGGGACTTGTTTTAAGACAATGCATCTTAAATATCTTGTTAAGTCAAACAATCTTGAAATCATCTTGTTTTGAGTTGTATTTTACAAGAAAACTCTAAATAAGTTTAATACATCTCAAATTAGGAGGTTACATGAAAGCAAAAATCTATTTTTGTATGAAAAAGTGCTTTTTTTTTTTTTTTTTTTTTTTTAGCATATCTGGCTTATTTTAAGACGCCTAAGCTTGACAATCCTGGTGAGATATAGCTTAAAATAAGTTAAGAAATGTTACCAAGTCATTTTTCACTTGTTCTATTGGCAGATTTTTTCACTTATTTCAAAATAAAAATTCCTTGAAATTAGGTTTTTTTTCTTGTTTTGAGAGGGGCATTTTTTCCAGTGTTGTTATTTTGTCATATTTCAATTGAAATGCCAGCAGAGATCCATCAGTGGATACTTTCAGTTTCACAAGTTCCTCTAGTTCCCAAATAAGATGTCATGGTGGCTGCTTTAGTAGGAGCTTTATGAAAAGAAATGCAATATATAGATTTTATTAGACAAATTTTATTTTTTTTCTATTTAAATGTTGTTGTTTTTTTAATCAGGACTGACTCTAGAAGTTCAGGCAAGGTCTGACTCAGACTGCTATGCTCTGAAGCCATCGCAAAAATAGTTCAAACTGTCATATAAGACTTAAATGTTCCTGCTTAGAAAATAAATATTTCTTTTTAAGAAATAGCTTAAATTTGATTCAGTTTTCAGTCTAATGTAGAAATCATGCAAATAATTGTGTAAGCAAAAGGATATTTAAAACAGGAGTGAAACTAGCGTGTTTAACTAGTAGGGGGAGAAATAAAGATTAACTAATGCCCTACCCATGTGCTTTGAAGGTCTCGGGCTACAGACAATGTGCCCTCAGTCTTCACATTTGACTCAGCACAGCGTCATTTTGAACACTCAGAAGAGCATAAACAACACATCCCACTGGCCTGCAACATTTCTCAACTAGTCACCGCTTCGAAATCGATTACTCGAAGGTGCGGGTCACTGAAGCGTTGAAGAATGTCAAGGGAGTAAAGACGAGTTTCATGCATTCTGGAGATTGACTTTTCAAAGTGTTCTGCAGAAGCACCAGAGGAGCAGAAAAGAAAGAAAGCTGTCACTGACAAGAAGGAAGGACAGCATGTCACGGGGGTGATGGCTGATGCATGTTAGAGAGGTCAGCGTGCTGCTTGATCACTGGCACAGAGGTGATTTTCTTTCACTTTGTCATTGACTAGAAACTGCATTTAACTTTGCACGCTATACATACACCGGCTGAAGTATCACAGGGCTCCTGAGGTTCTTACACACTCAAAAAACTGCCACATGAGATAAGAAGCATCCTAACATTACACCTTTAACCAGCCTGACTGTTCCACAAAACGTGACCTAGATTTCTGCATGTTCTTTACCTGTTGGCAAAGAGCTCTAATAACATTTGATTTCCCTTTAGTCAAAACACAGTTCCTCGTTGAGAATAATGCTCGGCCTCTCGTAGACCTGTCAGACTACAGTATCCAGTGGATGGAAGAGAGCGTTGTCTTCAAAATCAGAGAATTCTAGTGCAAAAAAAGTAGAAACCTAGATAACACTTTAAAGGAAAAACAGAAATCGAATCAGACAGCGATGTCAAAACAACCGGAGTAACGCTGATATGGCTGTCATATTCATGTGTGTGATACCAGAACAGTGTCAGCAGCCGGACAACAAGGGCTGACCTTCTTACTCCTGCAGGATGCTCATACTTTATTTAGAGACAGCCGACTGTAAAGGTTACACCGCTTGGCCTTTCGCATGGTTGGGGCATGGGGGGGATTATATCTTCCATCAGATATTACTTTGACAGAGCTGTAAAAAGCGGAATTTATGTAAGACTGCTAAAACATATGAATCACACATGTGTGCCGTATGTACACAAATCTTACTGCGCATCTGTGGGATGTACCAGGATAAGCCTGATCTAGGTAGGTCCCACCCTGCAAGCCACAAAATTCACTGCCACCATCCCCAGACATCCCCAGAGGTCCTGTGTTCATGCCCCACTGGGTCAGAGGAGTTTTAGCAGCATAAAGGGGATTAACACAATATTCAGGTGGTCATAATGTTATGCCTGTTCGGTGTATATTACACTGTGATCATTGGATATGAATTTGAAAGCAAAAGACCAACTTTGCAGATGAATGCCAAATTGAATGTGTCATGTGGATGTCTTGGGAGCAGGTTCATCATCTGATGTGTGATGGTGAGTCAGTCCCTGCGGCTCTGACTAAGTTTTGATGCTGTAATCAAGCACACATGCGAACCAGAAAACTCTTTCCCCTTGTGGTGAACCCTGAATTGTGATTAGTCTGTACACTTGAGGAAAAGAAAAAAACAGCTGCTGGCAAGCTGAAAAGCAGAAGATTGAAGTCGTTACTGTGCAAACACAGCATCCAGTGAAGCTTTGCAGTGGAAAACTATGAACAGAGACACACACTCTGTAGGTACATTAGGCTTTTTTTCCAATTACTTCCCAAAACACAACCTGTAGGCACAGAAAGATTCAGCAAATTTTAACTCGGTACATGTAGAGGTGCATATGTCAGCTCACTACTGCTGCAATCAACAAAGTTTTTGCCTGTATTTGAATGTAATTTAAGTTTTCTATGGTTTAACACCACACCAAAGGCATATACCTCTCCCAAGGCTACACAATACTCATGAAGAATGTTTAGATTTTTTCAGATCTCCGTAAACTACGAGACTAATTGGTAATTGGGTTGATTTCTATGGGGAAAAAAAGTGTGAATTTTGACTTAGAATCGCTCATATGCATCTGATCTCTATATTGTACAGCTCAATGTTTGTGTATCTGAGAAGCAGAAACACTGATGTTAGTGAATATAGCATTTGGAAATAAACCCTCCATAGATGGTAAATAATGGAACAGCTCAGACATGTAGGACTATATGACAGCAGCCACTGTGATCATAAATAGAAGAATCTTCTCTGATTCACACCGACACACCCTGCAGGCACATAAAAACACACCACTTAGCCATAATATCAAATAAAAATTATGGGCTACAAGGAATGTTTGAATCAGTCTTGATGCCTCACCCCGACTGGTCGAGGCAGACGGACGCCTTCCCTGAGCCTGGTTCTGCTGGAGGTTTTTTTTTTTCTCACTGTTGAAGGGGGAGTGCTTTGGTTCCCTCCTAAATAAAATTCAGTTGAATAACAGCATCCAAAATAATGCTGAAGCACATTAAAAATATCAAATTCAGTCATCCAAAATCAGAACAGCACAAATCCTCCTTTGGACATGCAAGACATCCAGTCTTTTCTTGCTGGAGTGATCAGTTCCTCTGTTCCAAACAGAAGTTATCTTTACATTAATTGATTTCCAGTGGATTAAGCCCCAAAAAGAAAACAAAACTCTGAGATGTGAATTATATCCACCTCTTATCTGTAATTCCTGAGCACTGCTCTGTTAGCTAGTTAACAGCAGCAACGAGGCTGGATGGAAATTTGCTCGCTCTAATTGCTCACACAAAGGTTTTCTACAGCAATACAATTGTACTGTAACACCACTGCAGTGCCACTTATCTTTCAAAAAGCCCATCGTAAATCACGGTTTCAATTGCCTTTTCGCCTTCATAACAGTTTCATGGAAAAAAATCAACACCCATCCTGTAGCCATATCTATAGGTTTTTTATCTTGGAATCTGCTGTTTTTGCTCAAGGGCATAATAGTCTGTTATTGCACTGCCACCCACACTAATGTTATGAACAGAGTACAAAATGCAAATGTTTTGCATGTGAAAGCTTACGGGGCAAAGCTTTTAAGAAGATATTGCACATGATATTATATAATAGATAACGGATTTCCCCGTGGCACTGCCTTCCACAATACTGAGGCGGACTCATCTCTGCAAAAAGGATATTGTTGTTTGTTTGAACCTAGCAGCTTGATGGGGTAATGATTTAATCACAGATTTCCAAATATTTATTGTGTTTTGTGCGGCAGGGCTGGAGACTGTGGCCCTGCTCTGGTTTTCCCTGAGTGTCCAAATCTAGTATCCTGCGACTGCCGCATGAATAAGATCCCAGCAGGCTGCAGGAAGGGTGTTTGTCCTTCATTGCAGGTGCTGCACAGAAAACTCTCCCAGACTGAGGATGGGGGGAGACAGAGCTGTGCACGAGGGGGACAGACCTACAGGAAAAGAAGTGGGAGGGGAGGAAGAGGGGTAGTAACGATGAAAACTTGACATCTCCACTCTAAACATAGCAGCCAGTCGACATGCTGTGTGGATCCTTCTTGGTTTCTGTCATGGCTCTCCTGGGGGTCTTCACTTTCTCTAATAACCCTGCATTACTCTCTCCCTGCTGCCCTCATCCTCTATAGCCCCGGTCATTACTCTCCTTCAAAGCTGCACCACCGCCTTGGTTCTTCTCTTTACGTCCACTCCCAACTCAACTCCATCTTCTTTTTTCTTTCCTCCAACATCTCACCTTTTCCTCTTGCCACGATTTCTCTCACAGCACAAATGCAGATTAGCAAATCAGTTATAAGGGATAAGATGTGGCCTGTGATAGCTCATTTCAAATCAGGTGATTCAATACGCAAGCTGCAATATGTCTATTTAACACCAGCGACCTGCTATCTGAATGCTTACTCTTGATTTAATAGCAGTGCAATAGAAATGTCATCTTCTTCTCCTCCGTTAAATCAATCCATTGATCAAACTGACACCACCTGATTGTATCTTGGCGAATTACTGGATTTACAGCCACATATTAAAGGAAACATTTAAAACACTGCCGCAAAACCCCCTTTAAGGTTTATGTAACTACTACATCCTGCAGCTTAACGTTGCAAATTTGCCACGTGGGCTAAAATCTGAGAGAAACAACACTTGTGCTGTAAACATTAGACCGCCCAGAGGGATGTCATACAAGTGGGTTATAGAGACTGATTCTGCATGACTGCATGAGGACAGATACTGAGGACATGACAGAGTATGATACAAAGCAGACCCTGTGAGCTTGTCCAATGCTCCCTCGGAACAACAGCCAGACACAACGCCTGTCAGCAACTGTCCACCCCTGTGGCTGGGACTGAAGGAAGGACATCCACCACCAAACACAGGCTTCTCATACATCCAAGCCTTTACACAGCATTAATAACTGGATTTAAAGCAGATGATATGAAGATGAGAGTGCAGGAGAGTAGTGAGCCTAACCAACTCTTCAACTTAACTCTACATCTCACTCAGCTGTAAGACAAATGTGAGGATAAAGGGTTTATTATGAAGAAAATGAGCAGATATCACAGTTGGTTCCCACAAAGAGAACTCGCCTGGGGTGCCGTTTAATGAAAAAAAAATGATGCTGGAAAAGATCTGAGCCATTAAGGGCATCTAAAAATTTAACGACCCTCTTCCTACCTCGTGAAAACTAAAGGCCTATTTGCAATATAACCACAATCGATCATTTTAGGCGTAGACTGGACTGCTGCGCATGGATGAATCACCGAGAATTGTTGCGTTTAGGTGCGAAGACTTTCAAAAAACGCACCTCCAACCTTTTTTTAAAATTTTATTTTAAACTGAGTTGCCCGTGAATGCACGCTGTCTGAATTCTCTCCAGAAGCACGAAGAGCAGCTCACCGCCCTGTTGTTAGCGCTGATGCTGAGGACAAATCCACAGGCGGAGCGAGCAGCTTCCATCCACCGTCCTCCGGCTGCCTCGGAAGGGAGACGATGGACGGAGCCGAAGGGGAGGTTTAAGATGCGCACCGATGGTTCACCGCGTTGGGATGGGATCTGAACGAAACGGGGTCTTACCTGGACAATGTCATACGCCGATCGAGTCACCTCCGTGCAGGATCAGTGCGGGATGGAGCGGGCTGGTCGCGCATCACTCAGTGTGTGTCTCGGCGACAGAAAGCGTACGGGAGCGCAGCGACGCCCCGGAACGAGCATAACAGCAGAACGATCCCACTGCAGTTGTCGGTAAATACACCGACTGCACGGGAGCAGCCACCCCACCCCTCCGGTACTCAAGACAAAGAGTAATTCGTTACTTTGGGCATCACACAGTAATGTTACAATACAGCTGAACACTTTAAACACTCACAGAAACCAACTAAACCCTTTAACTGCAGGGATACTGCAAAACAGATTTTTCTTCATTTGAGCAGGAAATCATATAGCATAGTCGATTTATTTTGTTTAATATTTCCTAATTCCATTTTGTGATTTTTTTTGTTGATTGCACCACCTTTTACTTATCTTTTACCATCTTTACTCCCAGTGATACTGACTCTATGTAAACAGCTTTTATCCTCTTATACATTTCAAGTTGTTTGCATTACAGTGTAACCTTGCACATTTTTAGGAGATTAATTTGCACATTCTTGCTCAATGAAATGGTTTTCAGTACTTTTTATGATCTAGAAACCCTTGATAACACTTTCTGCTAGTTTGATTGTGAAACTACTTCCTATTTGTCTTAACACACTTTTTAAAAAATCCATATTATTGGTATACACTAAATGCCAAGTCAAATCGGATTCTAACTCTACGTATTTTGCTGTCTTGTTTCTAAATCTATTGTTACCAGCCTGTGTTTTGTCAATGGCTTGTAAAGCACCTTAAATTGCATTTGATTTACTTGGGAAGTGCCAAACTTTATAAATAAAATCCACTTATACCCATTTATATCCTTTACTAATTACAAGACAAACACTGAAAAACTACATTTTTAAGTTGCCTAAAATCAGAAGTGCCTACAAAAGGAGGGCACTAGGGGCCACGGCCACCACTAGGGTCAATATATAATTGAAGGACATTTGAAGTCCGTGGAATATATCTTGCATACATTTTATTTTTTTTTTAAACTAAAGTTTTTTTTATGTTCATTATGATCATGTCTTTACAAATTCCATAATTATTTAAGATGGAAACAATCACTTATCAATAAAAATGACTGGATATCACTAAAATGTCAACTAAATAACCATCCGAATTTAATAACAACCACCTTCTAATTAGCTAAACAACAATAAAATAAGCTTATTGAAAAATAGTTTTGATTGTGTTCTTTTTATTAAGTCGAGATAATCATGACAAGTTTCTTTTTTGGCGTATATATAAAATTTTATATGGAAAATAACTAATTGTATCTGTGTCCAAGAAATCACTTTTAACTAAGTTACCCATTACAAAAACACCTCTCAAGGAAGTGTGTTAATTCCAGATCACATGACCTGCTCCACATGATGTCATTTCCTCCTGAAGAAGACTGGCAAGACTCCAAGGCTTTCTGAGTTATTTAATATAAAGTAGTGTGTGAGTCAAGTGTGGATTTATGGCATGTCAACAGGTTTACTACAATATCTTTATAAATAACTTTCAATTTCAATTTTACTCAACTGTATATATAATATTCAGAAGAATCTTTCTGTAAAAATGTCATGTGGTGTTTGGTTATAGGTGGCCATGTTGATTTTAGGCCTGAAAACAGCAAAAATGTCAACTATGATACCTGTCAACTATGTTACAAAAAGTCCCACAATTATGTAGACTCACTAATGTTCGCAGCAGTGACATTATTGTGCGTACAAATGTATTAAAGAATGTCACCTCATTACCACAAGTTGCTGTGGTTTGATGCATTTTCATCACACCTAATTTTTAATGTTGAGATCTTAAACTCTGGATGTGTTTTAATGTATTTCTAACTATGTCCCAAGTTTATGATGCCTGTAGGTTAACCTTTTCCCCTAAACCCCCACCCAACCGTCTCACCCTTCCTCCTCCCCACTGCCTCACTTCTTCTGGCCTATTCTGAACAGCAATCACCCAATTAGCCAAAATGCTAACTGTACCAGTACGAGTCTATGCACATCAGATAACTGGTAACATTAAATATGAAAGAAGAAAATATATCAGCATGACATTTCTGAACAGTCATACTGGCATAGTTTTCAACTAGAATTTCAATAGAGTTCATAAAATTCAGTTATGATTTTTGATTTTTGTGCCAAGATTTTTAGTGGCTCCAACTTGCCGCCCCTATGAAAAGTATCTGTAAGCGCCACTGCCAAAAATATGGATTTTTTAAATTCCTCTTATTATTGGTTTTCACTATGCAGCTCTGCCCCTTACAACAAACAAAGCTGGAAACCAGAAGTGACACATCGAAACTAATTCTGAACATCACAAGAAACATGTGAATCTTATTATTGTGAAAAGAATAAAATTATAAACTAAGACCACAAGATGTTTTGCCAACTTTCCCCTGCTATCACCTTTGCCTGAAGAAAAAAAGCTGCAGTATTTTCTGCTGCAGTCTTAAACCTTTACTTCAGGCTACAGCAGGAGTGGGCAAACTTTTTGGCTCAGGAGCCACGTTGAGTTTTGAAATTCGATAGACGGGCCAGGCCAGCATTAGATGGATGGAGATTGTGCAAACTAATATGAATTACATGTTAAAGACATTACTGACAAAGTAAAGAATACTCACATTCAGTTCTCGTGGGAACAGTGTTGCTGGTCACCCTTTTTTGCCAGTGCATCAAAGTCTGGTGTCAATCTGGTTGTGGCAATTCTCAGGGTAGATCTGAGGTTTTCATCAGTTAACTGGGATCTGTGGTGTGCTTTGTTGAGGTTCATCACGCTAAACAGCTGCTCACACACGTAGGTAGATCCGAACAACACCAACATCCTCTGTGCCACCTTCCAAATGTTTGGAAACTTGGCTTCACTTAGTGATGCGTAAAAGTCATTCAGTTTAAAGGAGCTGAACTTTTCCTTTAAGACTGAGTCACTTTGAAGATCGATCAGTTCCAACTGCAACTCCTGAGGTGCTGTTTCTGAGTCTTGTGACAAGGTGACATGACACCAGCTGAAGTCACTTGTCGATTTTTTCACAATCAGAGAACCAACGGCAGAATTCTCCGTGTAGGTTGTGTAGTAATTCCTTATATTTCTTCACATCGAGAGACCTCTGTCAGCGTCGCCAGTGTAGGGAAATGAGCGAAGGATTTTTTTTGACATTTGTCTTGAGAATAAAGTCAGTTTGGTTTTGAAGGCTGTCACATTTGTGTACATTTCGTGCACAAATTGATCTTTCCCTTGCAGCTTCACGTTCAGTTCATTCATGTGCGTCAGTATGTCCACAGCAAAAGCAAAATCACAGAGCCAGTCTCTGTCGCGCAGCTCAGGAAAGTCATCAGTTTTCCTGATTAACTCCAAAAATGAGCTTATCTCGTCTTTGAGCTCCCACACTCGCTGACATACTTTCCCAAACTTAACCAGCAGACATGAGAGTGGTCAAGCAAGTCCTGGTGACCAGCATCAGTTTCTTCAAGAAACCTAATGAACTAACGATGCTGAAGCCCTCTCGATCGTATAAAGTTAACGAGTTTTACGACTGGCTTCACGACATGATCAAGATGCAAAACAGACGTACAGAGCGCTTCCTGATGGATTATGCAGTGTCAACTAAATGAAGGAAAACGCATTTTCAACTGTAGTGTTACATATGCAGCAAGTTCTCAGATATGCAGCTCATATTTTTTTTGTTGCCCCCAATACAATAGAGCTGAGTGGTGTTTCATTCAAGGTGCTCAAAGTGATGAAATATTATTATTTTTTAAAATTCCACAGTGTTATATCATTCCAGAAAAAAATTCTTTTGTAGAAAGAATCCTCCATAACACTGCTCCGTTTCTGGAAAAACTACAAACTGTATCGATCAAACTGCATCTGCCGTGAGCTTTATTGTGAGATCCGTGCTCAGATAAAAGTGTGCTTTTGTTTCCACATGAATTAAATTACAGAAAGGAAGATTCCTGCTGCAGCTTTTCAGCTTCAGATTTCAGGAGGAAGTCAGCGCTGCCACAGTGTGGCCATGTTTGAACATCACAACTGAATGAGCTGAAATCTGCCACATTAAATCAACCAGACCTTTTGTAAAGTCGCATTATTTCACCAGCAGAGAATTCGCTCTCATTTTACATTTCCCAAAGAATAAATATATCGGCTTAAAATCTGGAAAATGCTTGAGCATGTTGATCCTCTCAGTATATTTTTTCCATTGTTTGTTTTGTTTACAAGTTGGAATAATGTGAAGAGCTGATACAGAGTTTATATTGGACAATATTTAGAATTGAATAGATATAGGACTTCTTGGTACTGCCACTAACACACCACTTATTGCACTTCAGTGGGATCTCTATTTGAATTTCCTTTTCAGTGATTTAACAAGCTAAATGTGTTTTGTTTCTGTTGGGTCTGGATGGAGTTAGACAAAGCTTCTAATATGGTCTTTAATCAGACAGTTTGAGATCTCCCTTGGCTGCTTTGTCAATAGTTTAGGTGGTCGCTGGTGACAGACACAGAGACAGAAAATGAGAGGAACAAGGAGCAGAATAGACAGAAATCACATAATAAAATAAATGTTTTGTTCAAAATACTGTCATCAACAAATCCAACACGTAAAAATTCTTGAAACATTTTATTTGAGGTCAGTGATTTTTATTCTCAGTAATTGTCAGGAAGACCTGCTGGCCTGTAACGGTTGGGATCTCCTCCTTCTCGCCCCCAACGGTTTGCCTCCTGATCTTCCTCTGTGTCTCCAGCACCACCACTCTTCCCGTTTGACCACTCTCTGGCATCACTGAAATGAAAAATGGAAAAGTAGAAAACAAAACCAGTCATTTTCAAAACCTGAGTTATAGAACAGCATAGATTAGAGGGACACAATAAACAAAATGAGCAAATACTTGACTTGTTCGTAAAGAATATAAAACAGCTTTAGTAATTTCAAGACTGGTATTTAGAGCTAATGAGGCCTAGACATGTGAGCTTATGCAGGAATACAGATCATAGCTCCAATGATTTATTACTGCTGTATCTGTAATAAACAGATTTGATAGAATTCCATAGACTTTTTCTGCTCACCTGATAACCTCAGCAGCCCATCGTCCTCCTGCTCCTCTCTCTGCAGCCTCATAGTTTCCTCTGGCGTGAAAGTATTTATCTGAGTCTTTCCAATTGGCCTTCCTCATGTCTCTGTAGGCTTGTGCCATATCCCAGGCTCCTGACCAGAAGAACAGCAGACAGTGCTTTGTTTAAAAAAAATGCTCAGAGAAAAATGTAGAAAGAAAAACATGCAGTCATCTTAATCCTGGATATATGACATAGAGTTACACACTTTAAGAGGATGTGTTTCTAACCTTGAACAGCTTCAATAGGGAACGTGTACCACTCAGCGTTGATTTCCACGATAAGAAGCAGAACAAGTCCAGCCAGAAGCAACTTCATGGTTGTGGATGTCTAAATAGAAAAAACACACAACAATACAGTTAAATATAGTTAAAAATACTTAGATTTTCTTTCATGAATGATATAAAATATTAGCTTACTTTGCAGTTCTTGCACAGGTTAAGGTAAGTAGCACTAGATAACAGAATATCTCATCAGGGGCCTTTTATAGTCTTATATAGTATTGTGAAGCATGGAGCGTTGTTGGATTTCGAAATAATGGAAAATCCTGAACCGTTTGATGTATTGTTGGGAAAGTTAAATGCCAGGTAAATAAGCAAAGTTCATCAATCGGTTGTGCAACTGCAGGTTAACAAAACACAGGACAGTACAGACACAGCAGCAAGTCTCATGCTGACAAAAATAGATTGTTTTTGGTTGTCGTGAAAAATCTTTACAGAGTTACTTTTATAAGTTTATATGCTAGTAGTTAGATTATGTAAAGGTGCTGATTTTTGATCACTCTTGGTTTTGTTCTCCTATTGAAGTCAGAACCTGGGAGACTTATCAAGAGCTTTTCAAAGAAGAATATAATTATTGTTTTTGATCTTCTTCAAAAAAAGTCTCTTAATGCCAGGAACATTTATGGAGTATAAACAGATTTAGTCAAATATGAGACCCACAGTGCTTCCAGGAGGACATTTAGAAATACCGCAGCTTTAATCACTCCAAAGAATCACTGGAAACCCTGCAACAGCATCTTTAAAGTCATGTGCGCCTTTTTTTTTTCTTTTGTTGCCACAATCTGTTACCCTGAACTAAGCTGCAGATGTCTTTCACTGTTGGTAATTTTCAGGCATCATTCCTGCTCATTACCACCACAGAGATGCTCGTCTCTGCTTCATCTGTCCAACACTAAAGGATGCTTAGTGGTCATAACCATCACAACTATGATCTTTGAAACACTCACAAAGTTTTAAATCAATGTTTTGTTTTGTTTTCAATCTTTGTTTTAGTTGTTCAGTTCAGATTATCTTTAAACTTCTGATTTGTATTTTTAATTGTCTTTCATTTTTCAAATCACCTAATGATTTTCTTTTCTGACCCTTCCCTGTAAAGGTCTGACCTCTTCCACTGCATCTCTCTCGGTATGTCTTTTTTTTTTTTTTTTAAAAGTTGTTTCAAATTTCACTCCACACCCTGCCAGACAGTAAACTCTGCTCACGTGCTCCGCTGCCTCAGCTGCCCGGTTCCACCTGCTCTGCCCCCCCATCTCCTGCCCTCCCAGCCCTGACCAGACCTAACCAACCTACCCCAACATGGAGAACGCCAACCGGGCCGCCGGTTCCTGGTACAGTCACCCCCTCGCCCTCCCCTTTTAGTTCAGTTACTCCAGACATCATTTTTCCACCCCGTCCAGCACTCCCTGAACTTCTGTTTAAACAATAAAATCCACCTTTGTTGGTGCCTCAGTCCCTCGTCTGTGTGCTCTCTGCTCGGGTTCACCCCCACACCGTGACAAAAGGATGAAACCTTTTTTCTGCATATATATTTTAATAGCGTGTTTTGTATTTTTTTTTGTCACAAATGTATACAATGAAACTGCATTATCACAAATTCTATTGTATATTTTTGGTATTTCTTACACACAACAGAATCAGACACAAGAGCTACATTTCTGTATCTTTAATGATCAACATTTGGCAAAGTATTTGAAGACATGGAAGTAATTTATTGGTATGTGATCAAATTATTTATGTCATAATTCAGCTTTTTAACTGCTTAAGGCAAACTGTGTGCTGTTTCTTTCCAAGGCAAGAGCTGATTCACAGGTATGTGATCAGTGCTGCTGGTTTGTTTGTTTGTCTCTTCGCAAGATTATGCAAACTCTACAGAGCTTAATTACATGAAACTTAGTGGAGATGTATAACACGGGCAAATAAAGAAACCATTGAACTCAGGTGCAGTAAGTATTTAAATTTCAAGGATAGGGTGTTGGCAGATAGATGATGAGCTCTCTAAGTGCCCTGTTTGTCTCTGTGCCTGTCAGGAGGATTAGACTAAACATTACCTGAATTTTGGGAAACTTGGTAGAGAGTTGATGCACAGGAACAGGAAGAACCTATTAAATTTAGGTGCAGAGAAGGATCACTTTAAAATGGTGAGATGGAGCATTGACCATGGCAGAGGATGAGTCGAAGCTCTGCGCTTCCGGTCGTTTATGGATTTTTGGATTCATTTTTGCTTTTGAGTAATTTACTACAAAAATAGCTGATATTAGATATTTTAGACTGAACTTGTGTATTTGTATTATAGAGACTGGATGTACCTGATAAGTTGTTTTGTTGAAATCCCCACATTGAACATTGCACATAAACGTTCTAATTCCCTTGAAGTCTCATTGAGTTTGGACCTTTTGTGAAGTAGAGGACATAAATCTACAAAATAACATCCAAAATTTACTTAAACTAAGACTTTTATCCCTCAGGAAAAATCACTTTGCACTCCAAACTGTGACTATAAATACATGCATATTAGCTAGACACATAAAGACATATACAGTATCTGAAAACACAATTGCTGCAATTATTAAGGTGTGTCGAGCAGCTGAATGCTGAGTGTGAGTTGTGTTCAGTTTTGGATTGGAGTGTCATTGTATTCCTTTCTCTGAGTATTTCTCCAGCAGCTAACGTTGGTTATTCCGTCACTCTGCTTTTGGGAAGGCTTAGTCCGTTTGAACTGTGGCCTGTTTCACATCTTTCAAAAATTAATTAAAAAGTAGCTTGGGGCACAAATGAATACTGGTAGCTTTCAACTTTGTTTTTGTAATTGTCGTCCCACCCATTTGTTGTGTAGCCCAAACTTGCCATTTAAGTTGTGCATACTGAGATTAATGTGCTGTAACAATGTTCCCAAGGCTGCTACACATCAGCTCAGCTGCACTGGTTTAATGCTTCTAACAACAATGTTGATTGTTATATAATGGCTTTAAAATTACCTGGAATACTGAGTGCTCATGCATCTCTCTTTTATAGTTTCCAATAAAACAACATCCCAGAGACTGAGCAAATATTTGAAGAAATTTCACAATGTCACTGAAAACCCCTAAAGGATTAAAGCGTGGCTCGAGTTCTGTTGATCAATGTGTTGTTTTGCGTTCAGAGAAGACACCGCAACAGGCTAATAAATATTCATCACAGAGATAGCAAAAGAAAAAATGATGCTGTGAGGGTGAGGAAGAGGAACTGATGCAATGAGAAATTTGAAGGAGGAAAAGCTGTTAGCGTCTTATGTCTGATACACAGAGGCAGCACCGTTTTTCTTCCAGGAATGAATGCATTGGCTGTGCAATAGATTAGATGTATTGCACACTTGCCATAAAGCAGAACCAGCAAGGCTAAAGTGAAACACTATCTGCTTCACACAGATGCACAAAATTCACACATGATGTCAGAGGTGCTATCACAAGAGAGGTGTCAGACAGAAACCTGAGTGATAGAACAAAGGAACAAAGGTGTAACTGAGACTCAGCATAGCAGAGCACTGAGTGGTTCAAGACGTGTTGAAAAATGAAAAAAAAAAACATTCATTTCTCTGACAGCGATTTTCCGTCTGTCAAAAAGTTGTCAGTCTAGAGGTAAAGACATACAAACATTTTTGGGCTACTGCATGAACCAAAGCTACTGTAGTACTTCTTATAGCTGCACAGAGAAGAATTTTCCATATTCTACTCTAAGATCCTTTGGATATGTGACAACTCCCATAAAGTGACATGTGAATGAGAAATGAGGAATAAAGAGATGTCAGACAGAGATTGAAGTATTAAAAACATCAACACTGTAAGTCATCACAGTAATGAAATGGTTCTGTTTTTCTATTAGATTATATAAAAGAGCTGCCTTTGAAAACTTTACTGATTAAAAATTGTTGGTTTACTCAGATTAAACCCCAAAACCACATTCTTTTTTACCTACTAGTATCCATAGATAATGAAATTTTGGTGTCATGTTTTGAAGTCTCTTCCTGTGATTTCTTCCTCGAATACTGCCAAAACCACAGGCAGATAACCTGAATATTACACAAGAACACACATTACAACAGAAGTTTACAAGGTTATGAGATAAAAAGAATTTCCGGAACAACCTGTCTGAGCCAGTTTAGGCATTTGGACTATAAGTGTAAATAGAAGTCAACAAATACAAGAAATACTTTTGAAAAAATTCCTTCCCAAATCACTGAGATATATATTACATTCATCATTGCTTATGTAAAACAATTAGTTTTTTATTTATTTTTAAACTGATGATCTTTTAACTGCCAGTTAGACTTCATGCATCCTGTAAGTTTAGTTACGTCAGTCAGCGTTAAATAAGGTATTAAAACCAACGCTGACCTTGATGTACCTTCAATATTTAACAGCCTGCAATAATGGACAGGAGGAATGAGCTCTCCTATCAGCACCCAGATAATCGCCACTGATTGATGTGCAACGCTAGAGACCGCCAGTGAGCCATGTTCCACGCGTGGCTCGGGGCGAACGTGAATGGTGAGTAAATGCACCTTATCGACTGTATGGGCCTATTGGCTGTAATGGCATGATGGTAATAATGAAAGCACACGGGCTGCTCATGACACTGACAGTAATGTAAAGCTTAATAGAGGCTCAACACGTGAGCAGGAGACAAAACGCACGGGCTCCAACTTTGGCAGCTTGTGCGTAAAAGGCATTTATTTTCGCAGAGATTTTCACGTGAACCATATGGATTATTGAGTCCATCATTAATGTGATTTATCTGTACACCTCAGTATTTAATACTGTTCTTTTCATCTCACAGAGTAGACAGACTTGTGTAATACTGTGTATTGATTATTAGAATCGGCTGTCTGTCAGAATTGCCACTGTAACCAAGAGGGATAACTGGAATAAGCATGGAAAGCTGCACTTCGTGAGCATGTTTTCCTCTCTCTCTTTTGCAACATGATAGCATAAAAATACGATTTAGGCATGTTTCGGTTCAAATTCCATCATGAGCGGCTCAGTGCTTCGCTGTGCTGTGATGAAGACCTCTGATGAAATGGTCAGCAGCACCGAGGGCGCACGGATTCCTCGCCACATCTCTGAGTAGACGACCTCCTACCGACTTACTTCACGTCACCCCGCCCGTCTGCCTGCCGTCTCCTCCCTAAAACCTTTTTCCTCCGACCAACCCTTTGAGCGACTCTGGGCTTGGAGAGAAAGAAAGAAAGGAAAAGAGATACAGAGAGAGAAAGTGTGGGAGAATCAAAATACAGACTCCCAACATCACCTAGACTACCTGCTCCAGCACAACAAGGGGAGGAGGACGCACAAGTGCAGGCGCGTCCATGCGTGCCAGCCGAACAAGACATTAAGCGGGAGGGGAAAACAGGACCACAAATAAAATTGGAATAAGAGTTGTATCCTGAGAACTCTTTAGGGAGGAAAAGCGCACAGCTTTGCTACAAGAACAAGACAGCCTAAATGAGTACATGGTAAGAAGAGTCATGCATCTCAACAGAGAAGAAGACAACAGCAAAGGTGAGCAAAAGATTTCAGCAGCCATCGGTGGATCTTTCTAATCCAGGCTCTCTGCATAGTTCAAAGCTCTCGCGTTGGTTGCCAGATGCCCTTGAGTGTGTCATGTTGATGTCAAGTAATGATGCTGGAGGGGTCATTCCAGCAAGCTAATGGTAACTGCTATGATGCTTCTGTCACAGGGTGTCTGCCTTTCACCAAAACGCACGGTGCAGCCTCGCACGGCAGCGAGGAGGGCTGTTGCATACACCCAAGGTGGCAACATAGTGACTGTCTGTGAGACAGACACTTGAACACTTGTTGTGCTCGATCCGGATCCACTGTGGACGCTTGCATCCGCGGTCGTTTTCGCACGAGGTGACCTAAGCGTAAATACACAAGGTCATAGTGATGAGCAGCCCGCTGTGTTTGTGCAGCTTCGAGGTGCATGTGTTTGTATTGTCTGTAATTGAGACGCCGCGGATGTGTGTCCTCCGCTGTGGCTGCTGGGGAGAATCAGAGAGCAGACGGTGTGTAATGACACAAACCCTTCGATCAGGATAAGTAACGATGGAGTAAATGGCTCCTGATGCGTCTTCAAGAGCCATACAGGATGATTTTTTTTTTTTGCTCAGTCTTTGAACTGAGGTCGAGGTCACTGACTAACACCTGATGCTGAAGGAGATATTGCCTCTGAACGTCTGTCGACGTGACGCAGCCTGTGTCATTTTTATGCATTGTTAAATAAACACTAATAGGACTTGTGTCCACCACACCCACACTGACTAAGTTAGGCATTATTTTAATCATGCATGCAGTGTACAGTATCATCAGCACTGTTGCTTCACTAATCTATTGCATTTGTGCTGAAAAGCTGAAATGTAAATGCAAATAAGTGAATGAGTGATCAGCAGCACAGTTGTAGCCAGAAGTCCATTTCATTTTAGTTAAAAAGGCAATCATACTGTACTATAAGTGTTTGAAATCTCTCCATAAACTCTCATTTTCTCACATCTGAGCAGCATGCTGATAATGATATGATATTGCTGGCGAGGGAATACAACATTTCATTTTTTTTTATGTGCATCTGTCAAGCTTTATGGGAGACTAATATCTTTGTTTTCACCAGCTGTAAGGCATGCTGTTTAGTGAGGAGTTCCCCATGTGGTGAGTGGTGCCCTGCACAGTGGCACACCGCATCGGCCCTCATCTAAAATGTCTTACGACCTCATTGCTAGATATGGTTTCTCCGGGGAAAAAAGATGAGTCACCATCTGCAACTAGAAGTGATTTCATGATTACATGACAGGTGTGTGTGTGTGTGTGTGTGTTTGTGTGTGTTTGTGCTACTCATATTGTGGCGACATAAATCTCCTTACACAGTAAATTGTGGGACCTGCTTCCTTTCAGTGACAAAACAGAAGCATCATTAAATTATAGTATGAAAGCTTGTGTTACCATTAAGTTTAACAAGGTGTTTGAGTAAAGACTGCAGGATAGGCATGTTGTAGTTGTGTTTGGAATTAAGTTAAGTCTTTAAGAAATGAATTTAAGTCACTGTAATGTGCTTTGAAGTGATGGAAACATGATTCTCTTTGTGTGGGTGTGCGAGCATCTGTGTGAGACAGACTGAGAGTGTGTATGTGTCAGTGTCTGTATATCTGAAAGTGAGAAAGAATGTGTGTGTGAAAGACTTGTGGGAGTCAAAAGGTACTAATGAAAAGGTTAAATTTAACAGCAGAACTATGCCTGAAAGACAGCACCTTTTATATTAAAAAATGGCACGGTAACACATATTATAAATGCCACTGAACAGCACCAGTGATGACAGTAGTACAGCTGTTGATAGAATAATGATAATGACATTAAAGCAATCAAAAAATAGAGCTCTCACATGAATAACATGAGCTATACATTAAGTATAAAAAGTGCAGTTTTGATGTTAATGTTTCTATGGATTATAAATAGCAAACAGCATAATAAGAAGACTGTGCCATAGTTGGATAAACTATAATTAAAAGTGCATGCATTTCCCATCAAACTGGCTTGGTGATTTTCCATTTTTGTTTGTATTTTTTGTGTGTTCAAAAACTTGAGGTGTAAAATTAAAGCTGTGAGAACATGAAGACATTTACTGCTGCCATTCATTTCATCCCCCTCAGCTAGATGGCCTCCCAGCTTTACAAGCCAATCATGATTTTATGTCTACTGTCTGAGGTACAAATAGTTGTAGAGTGAAAAATTTGCATAATCCCCTCAATGCCCGCTGCTTCCAGGTGAGCCATTCAGAAAGAGCAGCTGCCTGGAAGGTTTGTTTACTTTCCAGAGCTCCTTCTGTTCACTCTAAAATGCCTCAGCCATGAGTAAATCACCCTGAATGTTCTGTTGTTGGCTGCAAGAGTGAACGCAAGAGTCTTAGTGCACGCCCAGCATCTGAGGAACTGAAGATCCAGTGGATGGCTTTAATTTTTGATCACAATCTCTCTACAACAATAGAAAAATCCTTAGTGTTGGTACATTGTGTGGCTAATGTGGCTAACAGTAACATTAGCTTTCATCATATGGCTCGGTTGGTTACATCTGTTTGCTTCTCTCCTGCTCTCTGTGCTCACATTTACTGCGTTTCAGTACAGCAGAATTCCCAATAAGGTTGTTGTCTTTTACATATTTTTCTTCTTCAGTTGTCAGACAACAGAATAAGTGTGAAATAGTGGCTCTGCACCTCTAAAATACTGATTTTGTAGCTGCTACATTGTCAGGCAGGCTCACCATACATGAGTTAGAAACAACAAAAAAGAATGTCCTGGTCTCACACACTTTCGCGTATGTTGCCCGCCGTGCAGTCAATTGTTTTGCTTGCAGCTGTCAATAATAGCAGTGAGAGTTTTCTTCCTGAAGGGGGCGTTGACAGCAGCAGCTCAGTTGTTTTTACAGCCAGCGGCACAGAAACAGCCCCATTAAAACAGTTGTAAAAACCAGGCGGTATACAGTTATGACGAAAGAAGCAAATATTGTAGTACTTTAAGCTCAGGAATTGTAAAACACATACTGGGGACATTTGAGACTTTCATTAATTTGCTGAAAGGGGACACAATATGGGACATTTAAAGAAGAAACAAAATGAATAGTGTAGTCAGAAAGAACAAACCGGATGATTGTGTTTACTTTTACATAATCTATTTATCTGTTACTCTACCAAGATATTCTATGAGTGACATACTGTACTGTCAGGGACATATTAAAGATGTCTGAAGTTCTTTAATGTTTTGTAAGGCTGACTTCTTCACTATTTCGACTCTTCACTTAAACAGATGGTGTTTTATGCTTATAGTCTGTCTGCTGTGTCAAAATGAATCAGATCAATGGCTCCGACTCATTACCAAAGAAATTATAGCGCAGCCTCAAGCTTTAATTGTCACATTGCATTACCTTGGGTAGTTTAGACCACGTGGTTTCCTGCAGAGACAATCCATTTCAAGATTAATTTCAGGAAATGTTCATTCACCAAAGCATTCGTATTTCATGTTTAAAACAGAAATGACTGCTTGTTCTGGATCCTCTGAAAATATGAAAGTGTAGGTCTACAATGAAATCAGTGTAAAATCATCTCAGTAATCACTTGTCTTCATGACTACAAGATGTCAATTAAGCTTGATGTGATCCCCCAGAATTCGAGAGAATATGGTTTGCAGCATGTCTGTGTACATTTTAGCTGGTTGTTAAATTTATTTTTTTCCAACCTGTGAACTCAGAAAATGCAAACGAGATGCAGATTATCTACCTCACAATCTGCACTTTCCTGTGAAGTGATAAGTGTGGAAGAAAAATGTAATCAACATGCCTGAGCAGAACTCAGTAGGAAGTTAGAAAGCCTCACATCCCTTAAAATTGAAGTTTCCTCAATGTTTTGCAAATGCAATACGAAGTTTGTTGATTGAGTTCATAGTTTGGACCATTTGGTAGATTGTGCAGAGACTGACATTATAATATTAAGGCAAGAGAGCACTAATCTTGGGTTCAAATGAAATATTATCTTTATTATCAGTTAATGTGGTGATTGTTTTTACAATTATCGGTCAAGAAGTTGTTTAATCTTTTCGAAAAATTTCGAGAATAGCTAAATGTGCCACAGTTTTCTAAGACCAAAGTCTATATCTACAGTCCAAAATTAAAAGATATTCAATTTAAAATAGCTTAAAAAAATCAGAAAGTCTTAACAAGTGAAAAGCTGTAACCATTTTGGCATTTTTCCTCCAACAGAATGCCTTTAAATGATCAAAATACATTTTTTTTTCTCCTGAAAGCCGTTCTGAAACCTCAGCTCGAGGTATCCTTCAGTACCGAGTACTGTTTTGTTTTTGTAAAATTAAAATTCATGAAAGTTATTGTGAGGTTGATTTTTTTTTTAAAGGTATCATGATATCTCTAAAATGAGTCAGAAATTGAGTGGATGTAACACAAATTTAATGAATGAATATAAATAATGGCAAAAACACTGAATTCTCTCGAATGACACTGACAGAGAAACTGCCACAGTTGGCACAAAAAACACTCGGATGAGAGCACACTTACATGGAAAGATCATGGGTTTGAATTCACTGTCATTTTGGAGCAGGTTTTAGCTTTACTTTGGTCCAGTTTCCTCCAAGACTCCAAAGCCATTAGGTTAGTTGGAGATTCTTGCTGACAAAAAGATACATAAAAATGTTCTGAAGCTCATTAGTGTTGATGTCAGTAAACTGGTTTAAATTTGATGCTTATAACAACAATAGCCTATTTTCACAGCAGGAATAAAATATATAATGTACAGTTAAGAGGATGTTATGTATTGTTTTTTAAGCATCACAGTCATTTTTGTATCTAGTTAAGTATGTGGATGATTGATGGCGCTGTAGAGCATCAGCGGAGGGGCATTTTGTAGTGACAATGTTGGTTTATTTAAGTCTCTCTATGGTGTTATTGGCATCTCACTGTACAACAGGTGCAGGTGTAAATGTCGGGTATCAAGTAAGTCTTAATGCAAAGTGCAAAAGAAACTCATTATTGAGACTGCATGTGAACAGTTGGACATCACTGCTTAATATTAGTAGCACTCAAATTCAACGAGAAATGTAATTAATATTACAGTTCAAAACTAATGGACTGGAATCTTATTAGTGGTTTGAGACAAACTGCGAGAGAGCAGAGAGAGACAGAGTGGTAATTAATAGAATTTGAAACGAAGGTATTTTTATTCCCCGTTTAACTCACAGCCACAGTGTTGGGAAGCAAGCCACTTAGATTCACAGACTCAAGAGACCAGAAGGTAAGGACATGAAAGACCAAATACCACTCTGTTCTATTTAGCTGCGCACATATTTATAACCAAAGAGGAATATGATAGAAGATCCCATCAAAATGATGACTGAACTGAAAAGTCAGACAGGAGGAGGGGCCAATAAAAATACATAACGTGTCACAGTGTGGGACAGCGATGTGATTGTGTGTGGCAAGCAGGGCCGGACAAATAAATTCTTCAGATTCAGTAAACTGTCACATCAGTTTCCCTCATGGTGTACAGCTTAGAATAAAGGAATCAACAGAAACGAGGCTTTCTCTCTGATGAAAGCTTCATGCCGAAACACGTCAGCAGGTTTGTCAGTCAATTAGTTGTAAATAAAATCAAGAGAATGATCAAGATGTGAGGCGGTTTGTTATTGGACTGCCATTTGTTTTTCTAAAATAGCAGTATGAAAAAAAAAAACCCTCTCTGTATTGTATTGCTATTTTTGTCACAAAATGATCTGTATTTGTATTTATACCAGAAGTGGGCAGGCCTGTATGAGCAATTGCTAGACAGTGTCTTGCTTCAGATTCTGTGTTAAATTGTTTTTTATTGCTCATTTGTATCTGGGGAGTTTATTAATAATAGTATGCGGTTAAAATACATGTACAGATATTGTGTTTGTATGTACCTTTGATTTGGTTTGTGGTTATATAACTCCTACAACAGCATGTTCGTGCTATAAGACAGCATCAAAACTGTTCTCTGCATTTGCCTCGCTTCTGTCTCCTCTCACTTGACCCTTGTTTACTATTTTGTCTGACTTTTACTTTGTACCTCACAATTATTGATGGTGGAGAAGATTTTGGAATCTGGTCGAGGTTGCGTGAAGAAAAAGTAGCGTACCACTCCACCAGCAGTGTGGGTTGAAAATGTTACTGGCAGATACGGGGGGCTGGTGGAGAAGACAGAAATAGATAATTGGAGACAGAGGCAGAGAGGAAGGGAGAGAGGTAGTGTAGATTTTGAGAGAATATCTGTTATGCCTTCCACTAGTGAGTGCTTAAGCAAAAAGACAGGAAGACACATACGCTATGCCTTTTAATCAGTAAACTCAGTGAAGCAACACTGGTCTCCAGACACTGTACA
Organism: Amphiprion ocellaris; assembly: GCF_022539595.1. Lineage (NCBI taxonomy): Eukaryota > Metazoa > Chordata > Actinopteri > Pomacentridae > Amphiprion > Amphiprion ocellaris. The sequence continues at coordinate 9,739,786 of NC_072766.1, forward strand.
CAGAAACAGTGAAGAGGAGAAAGACAGAAGAAAGACAAGGGAGAATCGAGAGTCTGAATGTGCATCTTTTTTTATGCTGATTTAAGTTTGGAGATTTGGGAAAAAATGCTGTCCAAGCTTCTTTATTTGGTAAAATGCTGACAGCAATAACAATGCGTTTAAGTACCTTTTAAAGCAGTTTGTTCTACTAAATATCTTTTGCAGTTTGAGCAATCTAATGTCTCAATAAGACTCATGGGGTGATATCTAAGAATGTCTGTCTGTGTAGAATTAACAGGGTGAAACATTTCCTCTCTTTGCCTTTTAGCTTTCACTCCTGGCCTCCTTCCTCGAGCTTCATAAAGAGCGTAAAGGGCTCAGTGTCAGTATTCAGTATCAGTTAGTGCTGTTAGTTTAATGACAAACTATGATATTTGAGCCAACCAGGTGTAAATACCACATATTTAGTCTTTTTTTCTGCATTGCCACTGTTAGAAGTGGGGTAAAAAGTTTTCTGCCAGAGGCTTTTTGGTGTCTTCCTGATCTCTCTCCAAGAGTTTTGGGTTTTCTTTCACGTGTCTTTGTAGTCTTTAAGCAATGAACGTTACACACGAACATAACATTGCACACATTGCAAAGTCTGGAAGATATTCTAGGAGTTGCACTTGGTTGTACATATGAAAGGAGTATCTCTGCCTCTGATAAATTGGGTCAAAACAGAATTGAGGGACTGTTGAAGTCCATGGGATATATCTTGCATACATTTTTGTTGTAAGTTAAAAAAAACTAACGTTTTTTTGTTCCTTATGATCATGTCTTTACAAATTCCAAAATTATTTATTATGGAAACAATCACTTATTAATAAAAAATGACTGGATATCACTAAAATGTCAACTAAATAACCATCCCAATTTAATAACAACCACCTTCTAATTAGCTAAACAATAATAAAATGAGCTCATTCAAAAAGTGTTTTGATTGTGCTCATTTTATTAAGTTGAGATAATCATGACAGATATTTCTTTTTTGGCAACACATCAACAACAAATTGTATCTGTGTCCAAGAAATCACTTTCAACTTAGTTACCCATTACAAAAACACCTCTCAAGGAAGTGTGTTAATTCCAGATCACATGACCTGCTCCACATGATGTCATTTCCTCCTGAAGAAAAGACTGGTAAGACTCCAAGGCTTTCTGAGTTATTTAATATAAAGTAGTGTGTGAGTCCAGTGTGGATTTATGGCATGTCAAGTGGTTTACTACAATATCTTTATAAATAGCTTTCAATTTCACTTTTACTCAATTGTATTATGATATTTAAGAAGAATCTTTCTGTAAAAATGCCTTGTGGTGTTTGGTTATAGGCAGCCATGTTGATTTTAGGCCTGAAAACAGCAAAAATGTCAGCTATGATACCTGTCAACTATGTTACAAAAAGTCCCACAATTATATATTGACCCAATTACATTCTTTCCAACAAAATAGTTTTCCAATTACATTTAGGTACAGTGTACCTTCAGATGTAGAATTTTGCTCAAAGTGATGAAGTTCCACATTTATGAACCATATGGGAGGTGGCAGGAGGTGGTTGGGGTAGATAGCAGGCTTACAAAACCCACAGCTCTCACCATAGACCAAGGATCACATTCAGTACTCTTGTCTGTATTTTGGTTCAGGACTTAAAACCACTTATCATAGCAACCCATAATCCAATTAGCAAGTGGAGAAAATATATTGTTAGTAAACATGTGACTGATACATTCCATATTAACATATTGTTAACTTTCCACTGTATAATGTTTAACAACATTTCATTCAATGTTAAAAGAAAATATAATCGAAACTAATTATATTGTTAAACAAAAACAATTGCATGGATATAGTTCTAGTCTAAATGCATTCACAAAGCATTTGCAACAAAAACTGATTATATTAGCTTATTATGTGTAATTTTTGTCTGTCAAATAAATATAGGCTCAAGAATGAAGAAACACTTAAAAATGACAATAATTAGTCTTAGAGACCTCTTTCCAAAAAATAACCAATAAACATCAATTTATTTACTTTATGTGAATGTTTTACTAATCAACAAATAAAATGATGCTTTAAAACACATTTGATACACATTTTTTTACTATTTATTTTAGTTATTTTATTTTATAAACATAAATAAAAACTGCGAGTCTTTCATATGATAGAGGGTGTGTATACATGACATCTTTAAACACAAATTATGTGCTTTAACAATGTTGCCCTACAGTCGGCTGTGCTTACTGACACATTTGAAGTCCACTTTAAATGAAGCTGAACACTGTCATTGGTGGACAGGCAACCAGTCAAATGAGTTTGTGTATTTGGGTGAAGTCAGATGACAGTAACCATAGATCTAGATGTCATAGAAAAGCTAGGTCCATTAGGAATAGATGGGATGTGTTAATTTCTCAGAGAGGGGATTGCAAAGAAAGTATTTCCACTTCCTATAATTCTGCATGAGGACTGCAGTTAAGATTTGGCGAGGCTTAGGTACAAACATGAGCTGGTCAGGTTGAATGAAAGTGGTTTGGATTAAAAAATGACTTCTTTACAAAGTTTAGGGCACCTCATCATTTTGACAATAAGAAATATGTGGTGAAGTCAGGGAACACTTTTTTCAAAAAAATTCTGTGTTTTCTTGATCCCTCCATCTGCCCCCAGTTCCTCCCCGCTGGGCTATACCACTCCATAACAATTTCATCTGATGTCCTCCTTTGTTCCCATCATAATTACTGCAACCACCAGAGGGCTTTGATGCTGGCATGCAACTATGCTGTTTGGGACACTTCCTGAAAAGACTATTGCTGTTCTTCCTGAGACGACAGCTTCTTCTGTAAAGACTGAAAGAGGTTGAGTGTGAAGAAACGTACCGAGGCCTTGATGTATGCAGAGGTTTAGGTTCTCACCTCCAGACCTGACCCCAGCTCAGAACAGATGCCTCAGTCAGTGGGAGATGCTTGTGCTGTGACAAAGACCTGCAAACGCTGCCGATCGTTTGTTGGAGTACTACAGGCTTCATGCTTTCTAACAGCTGAGTGAACAGTGAGGCTTCTTGGATGAGGGCGTGCTTCTTTCCCGGCCTCTTATTAACATTCTATGTTGATGTCTAAGGAGCAGAACATCGACACAAAACCTTCCTGGAACCCCACTGGCTGCAAAAACAAAGGTTAAAGTGCTGATTACTTAATCTAGTAGCTACGCAGAATAGAACAGATGTTGTTTGGGACTCCAGTCTCAACCTACTGTGGCCTTGTGTGGCACTGAAAGACGCTCGATGAGTAAGGCAGAGTGCTATTTGTGGTTTGTTCTCCTGCCCAGAATGGAGGCCTGAGAGAGGGAGCCATGTCGCATCCATAGTAAACATGGAATTTGGCTTTTCGTGTATCATTGAGTAAGATGTAAAACTTCACTGTTTGAGTGGAGGATTGTGAGCTGGATGGATGTAATGATGGATGGATGAATGGACGATGACAAAGGGTAGGAAATAATCCAGATACAAGACATTTGCACCCCACCTAGACTGAGAGAGGTGAACAGGATATTATAAGAAGAGATATCAGCAGTCTAGCCAGGAACAGATGGTGAGACAGAGCTACACACAGACAGGATCTTCCTGCTAATACAGTACTGACAGAACAGTGTCAGCGTGTACATGCACAGACACGTATAAACACAGTCTTTGACTTGTAAAAGTCTTGATGAGGGAGCGTCAATGATCTCAAAAGCTGCATTGCTGTCACTGTCACACCCCCAGCCCTTCATTTCCTCTCTCCTCTTTCGTTCTGTTTCCTCTCCTTTTCAGTTCTCTGTTACTGTACCGGGCCTCATCTTCTTCCACTCTCCATCCTCCCTCATGAAGGAAAATGTTAGGATGATGCAGTTAAATAATAACAAACACTGATGCCTGCTTGATATACTGCGCTTTCATTTGATCCAGATTTGGATTTCAGTTCCCAGCAATAACATTTATGTTGGACGGGTAAATTATTCATTACAGGTAGTAGAGAGGCAATATAATTAAATAAGCTAATGCAAAGAAGCTCTCAGGGACTATTAAATGTACCACAAATGTTTAGTTCACAGTTAATTAGATTTGTAATTTGTCTGATGCACATCAGATATCCTAACCTAAGTATTGCCCAGGGGTAGAGCAGGCGTCAGCTGGTGTCCAGGTAGGATGGTGGAGTCCTGGGAGACCAGAGGACCCATCACAGTCAGGAGGTGTGGACCTGCATCGAGACCTGCAAACCTGGGTATGGCACCATCCTACAAATTCCTATTATTTTTAAGTTTTCTTACAAACCTTTACTCATGCTCTGGTGAGGCTCAGTAGGTACTTGTATTCAAGGTAGAATGTACAATATATGACTGACACGTATTCTCCTCGGATGAAACGTCAACATTTACCTGTCTTGCATTGGGCTGGTTATATCACTGGCCTGTTGAAGGTCGTCTTCAGGACAGCTATTCAGGAATAACTGTAAAATTTTGCCTTCTTCTGTTTACCAGAGTTAGTTTCTGGCAAATTCTGGGTGAAAAATAGGTTGTGCACTTGCGAGAACATGTTTGATTGACTGTACAGTATAAAGCTACTGAGTCACGCAGTCGCTTAAATCACTCCCAATAGTTAGCCATTTAGATTGACTTAGAACTGCAGGGATCATAAAATTCTCCCTGTGTTATACAGATTAACAAAGATGATATATAATGTACAGCTATTAGTGGGTTGAATGATTAATCTATTGCTTCTTTTCTGATAAAGTGATTCATTACAGATCAAGACAATAGTGAGAAATGCCAACAACAGTATAAAACAAAACAACACTCAGTATGAATGAGAGAAAATAGTGAAAAGCCTCAAAAAATTCCCCATTGAGTGGCTGCAGTCTAAGACTACTTAATATTTTTAGCCACAGTAGCAGCATGGCTTTAAAAATAGAAATGCTGGTCAATCATCAGCATTAGCATCTCAAAATTGTCATTCTGGGCATGTGCCTATATTCATTCAATTTGCTATAAGGGGGAAAATGCTCTGGTTTGATAGTTTTTCTTTTAATCAATCACATTTGTCTTGGGTGCTCCTCCAAAATAGTGTTGGAGCAAATATGCGAAACTGTTGCACTGTTAGACAGCAAATGTTGTTATTTGTGTCCTTTACCACCATTCACCAAAAGAACCAAGCCTGTCTTATCGCCTGTTCCACGTCTTGGTCAAAGCTTGTCATTTTCAGTGTGTAGCTGCTGCTTGGTGGTTGCTGTAGTTGCTGTTTCCCAGCACAAATGGTAAAACACAGATAGCAGAAGGGAAGGAACATGTGACAGGAAGTCTGTGGCCAATGACAGACTGATATCCACAGTCATCATCCAGTGACACAGACTGTCTACCTCACAGCATCACCAGCATAGTTGTATAATTGTAGATGTTAATGATGAAACAATTACCAAAATAGTTGCTGATGAATTTCTGTTTATCGACTGCTATGAATCAGTCATCTATTTTAGCTCCACAGAAGCAAACATTTGGTCCTTTTCCCTTCTTTTACTTCTTGGTCCAATTCTACCAGCTGCAGTGGCTGAAGAAAGCAAAAACCTCCCTTCCCTGCTGTTTCAGACAGAAGCACAATGTCTGACCCGACAATTCACACTCAGTAGTGAAGCCATTATTTTAGCGAGCCATTTCCCCGTCAGCCTTCAGCTGCCAGTTTCACTCCGCTCTGAGGCCTGACGAGCCTGACTTTTGTTTTTCTCCCACTGATAAAAGCAGTGGTCTGCATTGCTGCACGAGGTGGCTTGCTGTGGATGGAGCCCCCGCTTCAGCCTTCAGTAGCCGATCGCTGTGCCGCCGCCGTGTCCTTTTCAGCGCTGTTTGTGCAGCAGCGCTCTTCTCAGGCACTGAGGGCATGGAGGTGACTCAGCCTCACTCCTGAACAACAGCTAGACAGGCTTTTGCACAGGGAGAGCATTATTTTAAAACAATTCTGAGCAGGTTAGTTAGAGATGTGCTTATCTTACTGCTCCTCAGTTTTCTTGTTCACTCTCTTTCTTATTGTGCCCTTTGACATATTTTCTATTTGTGCAATACTAGTGTTACTGTTGGCTACAAATATGGATTCTCTCCTCCCTTCACTCATCAGTAATCTGCTCACTCTCTATAACATTTTAAGTATAAATACACAAATAAAATATAAAGTGCTTTTAAAAGCCTGGCAGGACCTGCACAGCCCCCCGATACAAGCTGCCCATATTTTCCATTACAACTAAACGCCCACCACCTGCACGCTGCCACTGATGATTGTAATTGCCATATTCTTATTATCAGATATCCATACAGTGTCCTCTCCCCAGGGGAATGAGATGGAGAAATATGAGTGTGTGTGTGTGTGTGTGTGTGTGTGTGTGTGTGTGTGTGTGTTTGTTTACAGGTTAACATAATGGAGGGTCCCATCCCTTTGTAAATGAGGGTGTTTGCTCATGCATATGTGTGTCTGTGTTTGCAATGATGTGTGACAACGGTTCGCATCAGTTTTTGTAATGTTGTCAATCTGATGTTCTCCTGCTCCAGCTTCACTTTTGTGCCCTTTTCTCCTTCATTTTCCTTCCTTCTGCTTTTATTGGGTGGTTTTTTCCCCTTGTGTGTCTCAAACGTCATACATTTAAAAATGCCTAAATTATAGTGATGGAAGGTAGCCAAGAATGGAAAGGGAGGGACAGGAGGAGGATGGAGAGCAACAATGGCACTCCACTGAGGATTTTAAAGAGACAAGAGTGGGCAAGGCAGAGGTGATGAAGAAAAATGCACTGACGAAATAAACCTTAAAATCTGCATTTATTGACAATATAAAAACAGAGAGAAAAATTACTAAGACCACCAGTTGTTCACTCCTCTCAGACAGAATAAAACTGTATTCAAATCAGTCTGAGTCAACCCTTATTATAATCATATTATTCTTAGCAGCTTTGTGGTCTTTGCTTCCACCTTGTTGATTTATTTCTTAACCTGAACACATTGCTGATATTTATGGGCTGTTTGAACTGCAGCAACCAGTGAGTGCTTTGAAACATGCGTCCCAATGTGCATTTGTGTGTGTAAACATGCTATGTAATGTAAAGTGTTCTTCTACGAGTCAATGCATTAGCACAGTGGTTCTCAACAGGGGAGTCCTGACCCCCAAGAGGGTTGTGAGATAATTGCAGCAGGTCGCCAGATGGTTGCGGAGAAAGAAAAATAAATTAACATCTAAACATTTTAAACTGGGGAGTGGTTTTTACATTGCATTGCCTGTACCTGTGTGTTTGAGAGAATCAAAGTGAGTGTGCATGTGAGCTTTTTGCCATAGTATTGTGCTTAACCAAGCAGCTATATATACAGTTTTACTAGTGAAAACTTCTCCAAAAACATATTCCAGCTCATGATTTCGACCAGCAGCAGGAGCCTCAAAGTGGGTCACCTCAAAGTCCAGCACCACTCAGCAACACAAGGTGCCAGTTTCACCAGAGCCGCAAGCTCCAAACCAGCTGTAAATTTCAGCCTGATTTTGAGGAATGTGGATTTGCATGCATAGAAAGCCAAGCTATTAAGAACCGAAGTCAGTGACGCGTTCTCCTTCCGCATCCTTTCAGTCCTGTGGACAATATCACATCTACACACACACACACACACACACACACACACACACACACACACACACACACACACACACACACACACACACACACACACACACACACACACACACACACACACTCCTAATTAGCCATATTCATTCATGGCCACTTGCTTTACTGCAGGGCTTACAGTAATCATATGCCAAAATATTTAGACAACAAAAAGCATTAAACCACTTGCCAGCATCATAGGGTGCAACTACTAGTATCCATGGGGCTAAAAATGTGTTCACAGATCTGTTATTAACAAAGGGGACAGTTAATGAGTTATTAGTGGCAGCAGTTAAATATGATTTTAGGACCAGAAGAGAAACACTGGTTAGAGCAGTGTAAGTAATTTTGTAGGGCTTTGCTTAAGCCAGTCTTATATGCTCTCACCGACAATGCAAAATACTGATGATCAGCAAGTGTAGTATTTTAACTCTCTAGGCATGTGAGCATGCAGCATTTGCTTATGTAGAGCTGAAGCTTATATGAATGTTAACTTTGAATTTACTCAGTATTAAAGTAATTGAACACTTCACCTTAAGATACAGGTAGATGAAAGTTTATCCTTAAGGCCTCACAAAATGCCAGTAGGATTCTTCAATTGTAAATCATGAATATTTGTACAGATTTGGAAGGTCTATAAACAGCTAAAATGTATGAGATGTGTTGGAAAAGAAAGGAGAGAAATGCCAGGTTTATGGTGAGGTACAATCAACAGGGCATTTAAAGAGAAGTTCTGAGAATTGTTGGGTATTCTGGTCATTTTGGTGGTTATATTGACTGGTTTGTTGAAGGTTACAGAGTTACAGGAGAGAAAACTAGACAGCTGGGTACAGGGCCAGACACTGTTTATTTATATATAAATGCTCTGAATAATTTAGAGGAACCATCAAGAGACCATGTGGGTTATTCCCATGTTGGCTAAGCAGGGAATATGAAGAAAAAAATCCTGAATTTTCAGCACTGTGGGGTGTATCATATCCTCAGAAAAGATGCACCTGAGGTTTGTATGTGAAGTGATGCTGCAGTGGTCGGTTTCCATGACAGAAAAATATTAAATTGAGCTAAGATATAGTGAAGATTGCATCATAAAGTTTGTCCACTACCTTCTTAAAATTACAGAAGAAAGAAAACGAATCTCTCTGATCTGTTCCCGTCTGTCTCTTTGTGTCTCATTGTCTGCATAAGCCTCAGTATTTGCAGTGTCTGCTCCTTGTGATGTTGTCCTAGATTGCTGTGGCACCGGGGCTCAGAATCATAAAACAGTGGTGTGCTGCATGGATCACAGGAGCACAAATCAGACACACAGAGCCAGAGATAAATAGCAAAAAATAGCAAAAGAGAGAGTGTGACAGGGAAATTGTGCCTGTGGATGTGTGCGCATGGGACTGTGTAACTGGAACAGAGGTGTGTGTCCTTTATAATGTTGTAGAAATGGAGTGGAGGGTAGACAGAAGAGAGGATAAACTGAGAGACAGTCAAAAAGGTAAAGAGGCAAATGTGTTTTTTGTTCCTTTATATGCACTGCTTTTCATCCACAGCTGGTAGGTGGATTTTTACAGTCTGTAGCCCCGTTGCAGTTATGTTTATTTTCAAAGTTAGCAGACAACTAACAGGAGAATCATACATCCGACAGTACTGGTGGGGATTCTGAGACAGAAACTACTGAAGCAACATCCTCTAAGTTGGTGCAGAATCAATTCCACATAAGAGCTGGTGTTTCAATAAGACTCATAGAGTCCTCAGTACTCAGTAATTCTTTTTCTTCTGTCTTCTTCAACCGCAAAACAAGTTACAACTTGTTACATCACCCATCCACAAGCTTTGATTCACTTGAGCTTCATGTTCATTTATCTTATCGTTTGGTTGCAACGCTCACAGACACTTCAGATGATGCTGAAGTTGGTTTACAGCTGCTGCACACTGAGAGACTGGGATTGGATTGGGAGAAAATTATGTTCTAGCAGCTCAGGCCTCTCTGTTGTGGATGCAGAGAATATGTGGGTACAACATAGTCATACACAGTTTCAATTTGCACTGAGGCTGGATGAAGAGCAGTAAACACACAATGGTTATTCCAGTCAAGAAAGGAAGAAAAAACAAAAGTTAAAAGACATGTGTCTCAATAAATATTGGTAAAAAGAATCATGCATTTATTCTCTGACACCCTCATATAAAGAAGCTTCTTTATATTGAAAAAAAATAGGCTTGAGTTGAACAGAGTGTGTGTCTGTGTCTACTGTACTGATATTTCCATGTATTTTTTCAAAGATGATGACATTTTACTTTTGTTAATGCAATTTCTGACTTGCTGTAATGCAGATGAATGTATGGATTAATCTTAAAAACATGGGTGGTGGTGCAATCGAACAGTAATCTTTTGCATAATGTACACAATTGGTGGAAAAATGGTGGAAAAGCCAATCTGGAAAATAGAATTGAAAAGAATACAATATAAATATTTTATTAATCCCCGAGCAAAAAGAATACAGTTACCATCACCATAAAAACAAATAAATTAGCAAAAATATGCAGCAAGTAAAAATAAACAATAAGAAAAATATTCTATGCTTTGCAAAATTGGACTAATAATACAATGTATTGATGACTTGAGTGATGAGTTATATTAACAGTTTTGTGTGTAAAAGTTTATGTTAAAATCATTGATGCTCACCAAAAAACACTGTAGGAATCTTTTAGACCCAACATCTTGAATTAATTTCCTTCCTCACAAAATATTCATAAATTAAGGATACATAACCTATTGGTAGCTGATATATTACTGACCAGTTATTAGTGTAGCAAGAAAATGTAATTAGAAATTGATAATTGTTGTACAATAATGTAGAGCACTTTTTTTGTCCACTACACAAGACTGGGGCTAAACTCCTTCAACTTTCATAGTGTGACTTCAAAGCAGAGGACACAGTGACAAAACAGAAAGGACGTTACATTTCACTTGAGTCAAAGGCCAAAATGCACGTTATCTTGAAGTGCAACAAATTCTTCCATTAAAGGAGGCAGTACAAAAATATTTCTCAAACACTTGCTGAACAAGCAGAACGTAAACTTGCCAAACTGTAATGTCTTGAACTGTTAAAGCTGCAGTCCCTTCTTCACGCATAGCTACCATGATTTACAAAACTATACAGAGCTCATCATGCTAATAGTGAATTATTATGAAGGTGAAACTTGTTTGTATAAAAATGATTCATTTTCCCTCTTCTAATGTTTGCACTTTCATGATATGATTGGTTATCATGTCAGTATTATCCACAAAAAATGTATAATTATCAGTTATTGTTATTGACCCTGGTGTCATATCTGTAGCGTGGTTCAGCAGAACAGTGGGATATCATTGACACAAATGCATGTATTCAACAACAAGAGGATTCAATCCTGAAGCATAGCAGAAATGTGGACCTTTGTACAGTCTTGAAGTAAGATGTTATCCTTTTAGATAAATCACACCTCTATATTAAATCTAACTATCTTTGCTTCAGTGGTTTTGCTGTTTCTCACTGTTTTTTGCTGCTTTAACTGCATTTTTAAAAGCTGCTATGAAAAAACATGCATGCAAGTTATATACAACTTAGTAAGGTAGTAAGAGTAACATCACTTTACCATTTGTAGCTTCACTGAGCTTCTCTTAAATCAATAGTAAGATTTGTCAGACAAGCTTTCAACTTATTTGTTCACATTCTCATTTTGCAACTACTTCTAGGCCATAATTTATATTCCCTTCCCACAAATCCTCCACCAGCTTGTCTCCCCATCCTGCTGTCGCTTCCCTTTATTCGCTCCCTCTTTTATTTCTCGCTATCTCTGCCGGCTCTTTGGTGAGTCACCTTGTATGTCTGAGTAATTATACACATCCACAGGCACACACATGCACAACAATGCAGACATAAACAAACTTAGTGCACAAGATATGTTTATTCATGGTGATAGGGGGAAAAAATAATTTAAACAAGTCATTAAAAGTTGCATGACTATAATGGAGAAAAACATTCAGAAGAAGCTGCCACTCTTAAACAGAAGTTTCTGAATGTAAGCAGTAGGTTAGCATTTATTCAGAAGAAGGATTAGATTGCAGTGTATTGACATGTTACACTGCAAAACAGTCATGTTTGTGTGTTACAGAGGCATCGTGGTGTGTTAGGTTATTTCAGGTATAGTGGGACAATAAACTATGAGTCAGGGAGATTTGAGGAGAACATACATGACTGTGAAGGCTTATTAGATGCCACAACAGTGCACAACAGCTCATAGTACTCTGAGACAGAATTTTATTAATGCAGAAAGTTATCACAGTGAGTCATTTTGTCCCCTGTTGTTACGGTCTCCCAGTGAAAACAGCACAAATTTGCTGGTCACATTCCAGAGTAATCCACATTCCAAAAGAGCTGAACCAGAGGGGAAAAAAAACATTAAATTTTTCATTTTTCGCCTTGGCAGATTTTAACCACAGATTTTAATGTGTCAAACCTAAACTATGATGTGATGTGCTTAGAAATTTAACAGAAAAATACCACTTTACTACCCATTTAAATTTGCATGAAGCAATCACCTTTATCATTTATGTAAAAAAAAAAAAAGAACAAAAATATGCAACTCTTTCAGTGCACACTACATCGAGTCAAAGCAGCAGTCATTAAAATTATACGTACTTTTATGCTCCTTTATTTTCAGTATCAGTCCTATTGTGTCTGATCCAGCCAATTCTGCGCTTGAATCCTCACCATCACACCCACAGCTCAAAAGAACACAGGAAATCGTAGGTAAGGAGCAGCTTCATGCGCTTAATGGCTAGGTGCACGAGGTTACTGTTGTCGTGCCCCCTGGCTGTTGCAAAGTGGAGCTCTGTTGAGCGCTGGGATCTCTTATGAATTAGATATGACATATTAGAGAGTGCATTAAATTAATCATGGCAAAGGATTCCAGCTCAATGCCAATATTAAAATGGCTAATTATTTACAGGGTGTTACAGGGTCGTGATTTTACAGAACTAAATTCTGATCTGAGCCAGTGAGGATTAAACACGTCCATATATTGTGTGTTAGTAATATACGATTCATACATTTTCTGCAAGGTGTGATATTCTAAACTATTAAAGCAGCCCTAAACATTCAATTTTCCTTTTTTTTTCTACCTGATGAAACTATTCCTCACTGGTTTGTATTATGTACTTTGCATTACAGTACAGAAGATGCTTCAGAGTGAGCAACAGAACAAAAACAGGATTATAAAGCAGCAAATTAATTACTAAACACCATCAAAACATACAATGTACAGTTGCTTAGTGCCCTAACTAGGACACCGGACAGAAGAAGGATAACATAAGTGGAAGCTGATGCCTGCTATTCTCCAACAAAGAGCCACCATCACCATGACACGCGCAACATTTTATAATTACACTTCTGCAACAAATTAGGTCAGGGTGGCTGGGCTCAGAGATGAGGAATGAGATCCTTGCTTCACCATCAGAACGTTTGTCTGGCTCTCTATATAGCCTGATATCCTCTGAGTAACCAGTTGCCTGCAGATCCTTCCAGACAATGAACCAGTCACTATCCCAGTCAATCAGGCTGCTGTCTGCTCACACTCGATGCAGAACAGTCATTCAGTCATTTTCATTTTTGCCCAGAATACCTACTACAGTATTTTTTACTTCCTGCCGTAATGAGTGTCTGGCTTCTGAGAATAAAATTTATGCACCATGCAGTTCCTACAACTGAATGAAAATTGTAGCCATCTATCGTAGTGTAATGAAGAAGGAAGTGATTTCTGACGTTGCTTAACACTCAGCGAAAAGCAGATTCCAAAACACAGACTTACAACCACAGCTTTAGGTAAAATGGTTATTATGATCATGTTTAACGTTTACATTTTTGGATATTTCTTGTAGTTTCCAAGTGTTAGTGTATCTATATGACAGTACAGAGCAGAAGTAAATGACATGCTTTTAGATTTGAGCGATAAAGCTCTCTAGTGGCTGTAATAATTGAGACACAAGCAAAGAAAGACGTAAGGAGTCACAAAGTCACATTAGGGAGGAGGTTGGGTGGATGGATGGATCAACAAAACATCTGATTAATGTTGTAGACCTCTGTTTGTTGTTAACAGTCAACTTCATTTTTAAACCATCATGCCCATAATTCCCTAATCTTAATTATCTGTATATTATTAAAACCTTCATGACAAGCAACAAAGTAAAATTCAATCAAATGACAGTGTTTTGCAAGCCTTAACTAAGTGCTTATTTAACCCAAATTATATACTTTTCATTAGCTTATCAAATTGTATTAAATAGGGTTTCACCTAGTAAAACACATTTGTTTTGTTGGCAAGACATGAAATAGGAGTAAGACCAATATTCAACATTTTTCCAGTTATTGCCATTGTTATGTTTTGTAAGCAATTCCCAATAAAACACACCAAACACACTGATTTTTAAAAAAATGGCCACCATAGAGTCACCTCTCTCACCATAGAGAGGTCTTGAATATCATCAATCTGATTTGTAACATGTCACAAATAGTAGTTTATCAACAGTGAAGGATAAATGTGATAAATGCGCTCCTTGATTACTAAAAATCAATACCTGTTGATGGGGCATCGGATCAGAAAATGCGCTCTGTGGGTGGTTCTAGACGGCAGAAACAAAAAACATGTTTTGCTGTTTAATTTGCCGAATGTAGTGATTATGCAACAAACAGCTGTCATCTCGTTGTCTACACAGTCACCAGCAAGCAAGTTCCAAGTTGGAAACTGTTAAAGTGTAAAACTGGCATGACACGCATCTCCCAAAGAGAGTTCAGTGTCTCTCTATAGAAAAATAATATGCAGGATCATGCTGGTGGAAAGCACTTCTACTGCTGATCACGTGTAGAGCTTCTAAATGCAGAATTTGATTTGGGTGAATGTTTAACCCACAGAGGTCAGCGCACTAATGTTCTTCCTCTATTCAAGATCCAATGTGAGGTTATCTTAAAAACCCATCCATCCTTTCATCCCTTTACCAGGTTATTAGAATACAAGCTGGAGTCTCTCCCGCCATGCTTTAGCCAAAACACATTAAAACACCTTGGATGGACTTCCTATATAATCACAGGGCTCACACTAAAAAACGCATTCACACTCACATTCACAGCTATTGTATTTGCAGTTTGTGCTGTTTCCAGTTTTCTCCAAGTGGCACGCTCACAATTCCGCAGGTGAGTCAGAGACCGGTGAGCAAAATCAAATCGCTTGCTTTAAATAGGTAAAATCCTCATAATGCATTGGTGCAATTTCATTTTTGCCTGCTTCTCTTGTGCTTTAGTAATTTAGTAACTGTGCCAAATGCAGTTCCTTAATTAAAACGGCGCTTACAGATATGTGTTCTTGCTAAGAATCATTGGCTTCATGCAGACACAGGTGGGTGGGATTTCGAAATTAAATTGAATCAGGTAGTGTTAGAGGCTGGCAGGTGGATAATTGATGAGCATGTGCTGAAGTGGTCGATGCAGTGCTAACGTGGACGACACCAGAGCGCCCAGAGTAAACTCTCAGAGGCATGAGAGCAAAATGAAACCTCCTCACAGGTGACAGTGCTAACCGACAAGCCACTCGGTTCAGCTGTAACACTGATTAATCACAAAAATGAATGATGCTCATACAGTTCTGTGTTTGAATAATCAGCTGTATTATGTGAACACAATCTTAGTGGGCAGCTCATTGCACTTTATTGCTGGGGTGCCTGGGATAAATGGCGTTTGTGTGCGTCGTTTTGTGGGTAGTGTGGACAGTGTTCATTGCAGAAAATAATATTTATCAACAAGACAGGAAGTTAATTATTTAAATGTAGTTGCAGGTTGGAAAAAATATCTATTAATGCCACAAGAAAACCAGGAGCAGATATATTACTGATGGTTGGTTGGACAAATTACATGCTGTCAACCTGATTAATTAGCAGTAACCCCAGTGACCGATTTCTCCTAAACTTCAGCGTTCATTAAACTGGGTCCCAGTTAAAGCATCTGGAGATTAAATGAATATGTGCTTCATTGAGCAAGGTTAAAAATAAATTACAGGTCTGAAAAATAGTGAATGCTTAATGTAGTTTGTAGTCACTTTATTAGCATTAAGTCTGAAAATATTCAAACATGGGTATTAGTTTATTTATAGAGTAATACTGATATGTTCAGAAAGTCCCTCCAGTTATTGATTAAATCCCTAAAAGTTCATCTCCGTTGATCGTAGCTACGTATTTCGGAGTTTTTTCCCAATGAAATAATCAGATTTAGTCACCAAAATTACTTGGTTACGGTTAAACTTTCCCCATGTTACTGCATGTTTGAAGCTTCTACATTTTCTGGTTGGTCTAATATATGGTTGGTTGGCTCAAAAGGAATGACAATAAAGCAATAAAATAGACAGAGAAGGTGCTTTCATTAGAACTGTATTAGTTATATGATTGACAAAACAAATAAATGCAATGCGGCAGAAACATTTTCCCTCAAAACACAACTAAAATTGCAGCTTAGTTGTATAAGAAGGTAATTTTGTGGTGACCTGGCTGATTGTATACTACATACAGCAGCACACAACAATGGAAGTTTGGACATAGCAACAATGCTGTGCAGATGATTGTTTGCAGGGAACAAATCCCTCATAGCAACTATACACTCAAGGTCGTTTCCCTACACAGTTGAGTTCTTTTCATTCTCCTGATTGTCTCATCAGACGTGGCTTGAAAGCTGCTTCCCTCGTCAACCGTGGCCAGAGAGAGTCAGTGGGGTACATAAGGGTGTGCAGTAATAGAGCATATGATTGGCTGGAGACTAAACCTGGGGTTCAACGTATATACCTACAATGAAGGAACAAGATTATATGGTGCGTTGGTCACAAGGAGTGACCGAGTTGGTGATCGAGTGGGTGAGTGGTGAAGGAGAGACTCAGATAAGCTACTTCTAGATCTGAACATGAACGACGGATACTTATCTGAGTCGTGACTAAAAAATGCCATGAATTGAAGAGCAGCAAGTGCCACCGAGTGAGTTGAACAAATCAGAAAGAATCAATCACACCATTTCCCGAAGAAATCATTTTGCTTATCACTATTTTGCAAATGATCAGTAGTGGGAAATAGCATCTGATCACATCAGTGTTTTGCAGAAATGACAGTGGGTTCAATAAATAAACATCCTTTTGTTAAAATTGGAGAACTGACTGATGCAGATGCAGCACAATGGTGTTGATGTATGATAAAAAAAAAAAATAGTCTTGATACTAATGCCTCTGGCCAAAACTACTTAAAATCCTTTGCCATTTGATATAATATAACAGTGATGGATTAAACATAGCACAACATCATTCAGTCTTTAGGAACAATCTCCAAGTCAGACTCAAGAAAGCGAGATGTGGTAAATTTCATCCTTGTTTAGAGTGTAAAAAAACAGAAAACAGCATTAAGTCAGAGTTATGGCGCTTAAACTGTTCAAGCCTCTTTAGGGATTAGAAAAAGATTAAATAACTCAATAAGGCTCACACATTCTGAGGGCATGTATCAGGCAACAAGGATCCAACATATGACTAAGAGGAGTAAAGAAAGCCAGCTGGCTGGGAGGAGAGAAGGAAAGTGGGCAAGCGAAGGCGACACGGGTGGACTGAGGGCATGAAAGAGGCATCTTCACGGAAATTAGATTTGCAAACATGAAGTCAGTGCGCCCCATCTGATGTCTTGTGTAGTCTGTGAAGTTTCCAAGACTGTTAACATTTGCAGTACAACATCCTGTACTGGCTACACCTACTGATTTCTAAAAATACATTAGGTTGGCAGTAGCACCAAGACATATCTCACCCTGAACCCTCTCAGATCTCTAAAGGGCTGTTTTTCAAAAGCTGGCACAACACTCATAAGTTTCGGTGGATGTAATGAAACTCTTTCGGTTTAAGCTGAGTGCCTATATGGAAGCCAGACTCGGCTTTCAGACAGATGTGGGCAGAAGGTGAGTGGAAATATATCATAAGTTATATATTATAGTGAGTCTTAATGCCTTGGTGATTTTCCAACAACAAATCTTATTCTACTCTCAAGTACTGATACGATGAAATTGCTTTCGCTAGACTGCACCCGCACTCTTACAATTCTGTGGCAATAAACCAACTATTTCCAAAGTCAACAAAATTGCTCTGTGATACAATGGAGAAATGGTTTGGCTCATCTGTCTGACTCCAAACATCACATCGAACTTGGGAACACGTAATCAAACTCTGTTAGTAACTGCCTTTGGAGCATGTTGTGAGCTGAGTGTTGTCAATTAAACTTGGAGCCATTAAAGGAAATGCTTGATTTATTCTCAAACAATAAACTGTCCAAGTTACGTGCAGATTTTTGGCAGCAGATACGTGAAACTGTTGGTTACTAAGTTGGCTGGAAAGTACATATGATACACAACTATTTTCGAGGGTGTGAAATTTTGTACAAACAGCCTTGCACTGTTATTTCTGGGATTCTTAGAATTTTTTATTTAGTGATGCAAACGGGTCTAATTTTACTCTTAACCAACTCTCATGACAAGGAAACAGGCAATATGAATTCCATAATAGTTTGCATGGATAGATTATTTTAAGGTACCTTGCAGCAGTAACATCAAAAGCGAATCTCCTCCAATTTTTTTTTTTACAAAGGTCAAAATCTCATGGGCAAATCCACTGAACTCATTTATACTCCTGTGAAGACAAATCATCTCCATTTCAGTGCCGCCATATAATTAATGTTAATGTTACTCCCAAGACAAATTTTGCATTCTTAGCCCCACTGGTGGTAAGACTCAATATCCTCATAATAACCTAACAGCTGAGAATGTTGTTCATGTCTAGGGAATGTTAACAGTTTTAGACTTCACAGTCTTGCTCTATTCTAGATCTTGACTTCTTTTTGTTTTTCTGAAAAATACCCAGATTCCCTGTCTATCCCTGTTTCCCTTTCCCTTTTTATTTTCTTTTCCCTTTTTTGGTACACCGTATGCAGTGTAGAAGTCATTTATCAAAACAACAGATTGTGTCACACAATACTCACTGAATCAAATCAAATGAGTGTTTATTGTCATCTTATTGATGAGATATTGTTTCTCCAGTAGACCAGGCCAGCAGTTTAATAATCTGACCACCATGGAATTTTTAATTACTTGTTAAAAATCAATTTCTTTACCCATCTACTCTTTGTAGAAAGAAATTAGTTGTGCTACTTGTTACTTTTGCATTTCTCTGCAACATCACCATCATTAGATGCTTTGTCATTTAATCCCCAGTTAACACTATAACATTAAACCTTACATATACCCACATATCAGCACAAATCCCTATCCTAATATGAAGGACATACACTAGATCTTTCTTTTATGCTATCTGATAAATTACTACAACAAAAGCTACAGAAAAAAATGGTGAAACCCCCTCCAAAGATTTTTTTTTTTTTATGTCATGGTGAGAACAAGGTTCAACTGCAAGTGAAAAGTGATAGTGGCAGCAGGTTGTACTGCCTCAGTGTAAAAGCAGTAACTGCAGGTCACCAGTATATGTTACTGAATCTAGGATCAGTAATCTGTTGCATTACTCCACTACAGAGAAATTAATGTAACTACAGTAATATTATCCCCAACTACAGTCTTATATTGTGCAGATTGTAAAGTCCTTTCACTGTAAAGCCCTTTCACTGTTTAGCAGAAATTGTAATTTTCTGCTGAACAGTGATTTACTTAAACCTAGTTGATTGTCATCAACATCATGAATGCACCTCCACTTTCAAATTATTTTCTATAATCTTTAAAGCCCCTTTTCATTTGTCGTCTCATCTCTTTCTCAGCAGCACAACTGTCTGAACCTTGGTCGTATTTTTAAGACTTTAATGCTCTCTTCTATGTAAAAATCTCTTTTTGTGCAAGTCTATGCAGTGTAGGTTTAATTTCTGTTGAATAAAAATGTCTGTTGCCAGATTACTTTAAACTTTATGTTCTGAGTAGGTGTGTCAAAGTGTTGCTGATGACATTTGGGGTCTTTATCGTTCCTGGTGTGGTTTAGTGTAGCAGTAAAGTAGTAATTATTCTATTTTTCATATTTTACAGACCTCGGTCTACAGTTTCATACATTTCTATCTTTTCCCTGCATGGTGATGGAATGCTTTTGAATGCTGGTCTCTGTGACTTGTCTGTCCTGCATGACACATGCCCTTTGCTTTGTGGAGACATTTACCGCTTTAACAAAGAACAAGCCATTCTTTTCCACTTACCAAAGTCTAAATGTGCGTCACAGCTTTTTCTCCAACTGAGTACAAAAGAGCACAAGATCCTCCCTAACCTTCGTGGACTATATCCATTTTTAATGCTTAAAATACAGGAGCAGAGGAATTAGAAACATGAATTTCATAGCATCCAGCAGCGTATTGTAGAGTAAAGAGGCACCAGATAATATTCCTAAGTTCTGTTTTTTCTTAAATTAGGTTTACATTGCATTAAAGTTTCACAGTTAAGATGGAGAAATGATTAAAAATTGAATCAGACAAGGGACACTCATGGCTAAATGTTTTTGTCCTCATCAGGGTTCATCTATCTCAAGCAACA
Organism: Amphiprion ocellaris; assembly: GCF_022539595.1. Classification (NCBI taxonomy): domain Eukaryota; kingdom Metazoa; phylum Chordata; class Actinopteri; family Pomacentridae; genus Amphiprion; species Amphiprion ocellaris. The sequence continues at coordinate 9,760,058 of NC_072766.1, forward strand.
ACAGTGTCTCTTAAATGCGTGCTGGCAGGCCTCCAAATGGCTTTTAACCAGGGAAAATCTCTGTGCAGGGGAATGCAATAGAAATGCTAAACCAATATGAAATGCCAATAGGTGAGTCAACCATTGAAAAGGTTGCCTGTCTCTGGTGTCTATTAAAAAATAGCTCACAGACCTTTGCTACTGAAATAACTTTTTCTATTTTAGAGATTAAATATTGAAAGTCTGTTGATTTGTGCAAAATCCAAGCACTGCGAAATGTTTTATTACTCTTGAATTACAGCTGAACATAAAATCGAATAAATTTTAAAGCCTGGCAGAGATCTGGTTTGACCACATGGATCAGGATTTTGTTCTTGACAGGAGGAGACAAATGAGTTGTTGTTATTAGCTTCATTACTGGACAAAACAGCAATTTGCTATTGACTATTACTGGTATTCTTTGGAAATGATATTGAGTTGTCAATTCCACAGAGTGGCAGTGAAAGTATCTGTCTCATAAAACATCCCCCAAGCCCCCAATATCACTTCATTTCATGAAAATGACAAACTACTATGGGTGCACAGATGCATTCACTGCATCTGTGCATTGATTAGAAAATATGTTGATTCACCTGCTTTAATCTGCTAAAAGAACTATGATGAATTATTCACTCTTGGCTACAATCAGTATGAAATGGTTGAATGAAGCCATTCTTGAAACATAAATGAGCACTCGGCCAGTTTTACATTTGAAAATTAGCTAGTCATGAGGAGTAATATTCAGCCGGTGGCACATAGCAGAGCTGTTTCACATATGAGGAAGGAACCCTGATGATGCCGTCGGGGTAACATCACCTTGCTTTAGTGACTTAGATTTTTTGTGTGTGGAGTTTGAAAGATGTGGGCGTTTGCCAGGACCAAATTACTGAATATGTGGCAGCACTTGTTTTTCTGTGGTACTGAAGATGCTGCAGATGCTGTAGGAGATATTACACAAGTTGGAGAGTATAAAAGAGAATGCAGCAAAGTGTCAGGAAATCCTGGAGGACAACCTGATGCAGTCTGCAAGAGAACTGTAACTTGGGAGAACACTTGTTTTCCAGCAATACAATGACCCGAAGCATGCAGACAAAGCTATACAGAATTGTTTTACAGACAACAAGGTGAATGTTCTGGAGCCCAAACCTCAACCCAGTGAATAATTTGTGTCTGGAATTGAAAAGAACTGTTCACTCATGATTCCTGTACAACCTGAGTTTTGAGGTAAACTTCAAGAGTCCAGATTTGCAAGAGACCCATCCACACAGGCTTAATGCTCTAACTGTGGCCAAAGGTGCATCAACTAAATATTGACTTGAAAGGGGTGAATATATTGTAATTTTTTTTAATAACTGGCATTTCTTTGTAACTTGTGTTGATGTGAAAGAACTATTTTTTGTACATTTTTGTAAAAAACATACAAAAAAAGCAAAATTACATTGACCATGATTCTATTTTGAAAAGCAATTTAAATGGAACATTTGCTAGAGGATAAATACTTTTTATTGGCACAGAAAAGAGAATTCTGTGTGAGAAAGTCTCAGTTGATTCTTTACATACTTTATTACTTTATATTAAGAACCTGTTACTCTTATTGTTTGCAAATTATGACAGTTGCATCTCCACTCAGTGTTCACAGTGTTTAGCTTTACCTCAATAAGGGTCATGTAGCAAAAAGTCGTAACATGAACTCGGTGCTTCCTGTGATATTAAGTTAGTAAGCTAATAACTAATAAGCTAGAAAGCTCCTGAACTTCTCAGCTTGCCAAAATACAATTTTGTGCATATGTGTGTTTGCATATTGCATGTGCAGCTGTTTTTTAGAGTTATTTCTTTTTTTTTTTTGAAATAAATTAATTTGATATCTCTCAGTTGTGGGGAAAGATCTTTTTTTTCATGTGAACGATCAATATCTCTACATATTGCTACAGAAAACTTCTTGGATAGAAACTTTTATCGCTCTGTTGGCTCCAGGTCTATAACCTTTTTTTAAGTATAATTCAGGTCCAGATGGGCTAAGGGATCTGTCTTTCCATCAGCTATTTGAGGAATTTGTGAGAGTTTATTGGTGACCTCCATGTATATTTAGGCAATAAGAAACAGCAGGTGTCTGTAAAATCTGAGATGAGACAACTTTCTACAGAGCTTTTGGGCTTAACTCTACAGAACATCTGTGATGGGAATCACACACTTGATTTGCTCTTATCACCGAATGTACACACCTCTTTGTTTTCTTCTTTCTTTTTTTTGCTGGAAGCATTGCTTCTTTGTCTTAACAGGTACAACAGAAGGTGGCTGTTCTTTACAAAGATGTCTTTGTACGGTTTTAGTGATGTTGTCGTTGTCTAATGAGCAAATCCAGTCACAGCCATAATCACAGAGAGTCAGCGGGAGACGATGGTGTGGTCTAGTTTCTTGTCACTGATTTCGACCTTGAAGCTGTGCCATCTCTAATCAGAGCCATCTTTAAATGTGATCCTGATGTGATGGGTGATGAGGGCGTCCTGGGGGCTTGTTAATGGGTTCCAGCGAGAGCGCCGGATGACAATACAGCTCCTCCACGAGCAAGACCTTCTTTTGTCAGACAGATGGGACACAGTCTGACTGATGATCTGACTCGTCCTGTTTGAAGCATAATCCACTCCCCAGCGCATCCATATGTATCTCTAAAAACACACCTACATCTAACTTCTGCACAGCTGTCTTCACCTCAGCTCATCCTTGTATATCACAATCCAGGTGTGTGAATCCATCTTTGTCTTGCATCTGTCTGTCTTCATGCATGAGTGACACCACAGATAGATTTATATATATATCTTTCCTCAGCGAGCAGTAGAGGTCAATAAAAGAAAAAGTAGAGTTAGCAGTAGAGTTAGAGCCACACAGGTGGAGATAAGAAGAGCAGTGACAGAGCCACCCAGTCAGGTCCCCCATAGAGACAGGCACAGGGGCTAGAGGAGGTGTGTCCATATGGACTCCCCTGTCAAAGCCACTCAGCTGTGCAGTCCATCATAGTGCTGTGGGGCAGGTTTAACACTGTTCTCAGGTCTAAGTGCCAGTAATGAAGTCATAAAACCCTCTACGCAGGGCCCCCCAAAGTGACACTGCCAGAAACAGTGACTGCCATCACCAGTTGTTGATTATTATCGGACTGAGCTGATAAGGCATCTGCTGCGTGTCTTCATGAGATGGTTGCACCTCTGAGGGGTTTTCGTGAACATGTGGCGGATGAAATGTTTGATGTGTATGCTTTTGCCGTGGCAGATGTCTTTGGTCAATTTTAAGTCATTACCGTTCCATATCAGCTCATGTTTGCCAGTAAGGCAACGAGTCGCGTCCATAGAGAAATGCAAAAAAAGTCTCCTTCACAGAATTCATCCAGCAGTGAAAAATTTATTTCTAACAAACTGGCCAGAATCTTGAATAACCAAACTGACCAATGTAAAAGTACTCAAAGAATATAAAGTAAAACAAGACTATATGCAACAAAAAAAATATAGAATGAAAAGGCAGGATATAACAAGATAAACAACCGTTCAGTAAAATCACTCTAGAAGAACACAACAGGAAAATGATGTATCTGTGTTTTTTAAAGAGATAACAAACTCAGTCCAACCCTCTGACAGATTATTTCTGAGTATTGGGGATGTAATTAAATAAGGTTCATGCCTTTTAGTTTTGATTTCAGGAATACTCAAGGGGTTTGAGTCAGAGGATCTAGCGAGCATAAATGTTTTAACCACATCAGATGGATAAGATTCAGTCATTTAAAACCAAATAAACAATGGTACAATTTTGAAATTGGTGTAATGGAGACTGTCTGTCTGGTCACACAGTGGACAGCAGACCGTTACAGTAGTCCAGCCTGTTACAACTAAATGTCTGACACTTTTCTAGACTGTTTCTGTCCCATACTGAGATAGAAGCAATCTGAATCTGACAATCTTTCAGTGATAAAAAGACACATTGTCACAATTCTTTTTGACCAGCGTCTTGGTGTTTAATGTGGGTGACTTTAGTTGATTAGATTTGTTTTTCTCTCTCAGTTTTTGCTCCAATGTTTACAATTTATCTCAGTTTTTTCATGATTCATCTGTAAAATGTTCTGTGTCATCTACTGATTTATGTCGGAGATGGATTCACACAAAAAGTTGTTGATGGAACTGCAATCATGCAGACTTCGCGAGACGTATATCTAGGTATTATCTTTGTAATTTATGGAAACTGGTATTGTGGTTTCTATTAAAGCCTGCCTACAATTAGTAACGTGGAAAATATAGTATGGATAAATTGCCATTGCTTATCCTCCTCCTTCACTTAACGAGGCTTTGAATTTTTGTTAATAATCTTGACTTTACTTGATTAACTTTTGCTGCTGGCTTATTTGATACTAAGAAACCCAGTGTCATAAACAACTTGATTATTTTTCAACAATAACAAAAAACTTTGACATCCTGCAAGCCTAGACACTGTTCTTATGAATGTATATTTTTTGTACTGAATCTTTGAATCTCTTATAGATTAGACAAGTAGATGGATAAAAAAATTAGATGTATAATAATAAAAAGTGTATTTTAACAGACTACTAATGCTTGTAGATATTAATCATTTAACAAACAAAGCTATGTAAAATTACATAATCAGTATTTCTTTTTTCTGTTAATTGTCACTAATTGACGTTGATTGTACAGACAACTTTAATAAACTTGAATTCAACAGTTTAATCTTTCAAATAATAGAAATATTTGTGAAATTTTGTGAAATTTGACAATGTCTAATTATCTTTTTATGTCAAAAGATTTCAGTTTTCTTTTAAAAAAAGATAAGTTACTATTACTACTACTAATACTACTACTACGCTTACAGGCTTTTGGTGCTATATAACAATAGATGTGTACATTCAGCCTATTTTTGTAATTTTTTGATATTTTTGGATTTTAAAAGTACAGGAACAAAATGTAAAATATAAAGGAAAAATATAGTAAAATTACAGATTTTCTTTTTTACTGTGTGTTTCCATCACTTCAATATTGATCCTTCACACCGGTTTGTCTGCACGCTCTGTCTGACATTAATCCTTACTCATCTCTACAGTTTTTCAAATCAGTGTGACAAAGCGAAGAAGACATATAATGAATATAAAATGTCCTGCATAATAAGCTTTGGCTGGTTTTGGCGTTATGAAGCAGAATATAGTGTGCATCTACATTTGCTGCTGATGGGGTTTGTCTGCTTTGCTTGACTCTGTTCCTACCTTCTTGTGTTTATGTGATTAAGGTGACAGTCAGAGTGCACGCTTTAAAAATGCCAGTCACACTGCTGCGGGGCACGCGCCAGTAAATATGCTACCGAGCAGTTGTTGCTATGTTACCGCTAAAAATAACAGTAGGAGGGTGACACGAAGTTGACAGAGTTAAACTTCAGGAGGTGCGAATCTTTTTCAGCCTGACAGCTTCTTAAAACCTGTAGTGAGTTCAGGAGTTACTGAGTAAAGTTGGGAAGTAGGTTTCGGTGTTTGTTTGTTTACAAGCTGACTTATAAGATAGGAAATTAACAATTTTATTATACAGTTACACAATCATGTGCATGTCCATTTGTAGCCTTGTCATTCCAGTGAACCAATGGATCTTTGGTATAAACTGAAATATAAACACATAGCCGGCCAAAAATTTTAGAACGCCCCAATTTTTCCAGTTTTTCATTGAAATTCAAGTAGTTCAAGTCCAGTGAATAGCTTGAAATGGTACGAAGGTAAGTAGTGAACTGCCAGTGGATTAAAAAAAAAGATACGGTTACCCAAAAATTAAAAATAATGTACATTTCAGAATTATACAAAAAGGCCTTTTTCGGTGGACAAGGCTGCAGAACAACTTGAAGTTGTTCTGCAGCACTGGAGGTTGATCAAGCCTTTAATGTTGGGGCTACCAAATCCTACAGGTGTCCCAACTTTTCTTGATTACTTAAAACCCCCTCTGTCTGCATAAAAGTAGTGTTGGAACACACCATAGCACCAAACCCTCCAGAGCATTTTTGAACAGTATTGCACAGCAGAAAGTAGGGTGTTGCTATAAAAATGGAGAGGAAAAGCAATTAATAACAGAAGAGAGACAAAACATCATAACACTTAAAAATGTAGGTCTTTCCTACAGAGAAACTGTGAAGAAAATCAAGGTGTCAGTGAGTACAGTTTTCTTTACCATCAAAAGGCTCAGAAACTGGAGGAAACTCTGACAGGAAAAGGTCTGGAATACCCAAAGCCACAACAGAATCAGAAGACAAGTTTCTGAGAGTCAACAGCTTGGTGATAGGTGGCTCACAGGACAACAGCTTCAAGCACAGCTTAATAGTGGTCGTAGTAAGAAGTCTCATTTTCATAAGAAAAAGAGGCTTGACTGGGCCATGAAACGCCACCAATGGACTACTGAAGACTGGAAGAAGGTAATATGGACTGATGAATTAAAATTTTGTATGCCGTCGAGTAGGAGAAAGGATGGTTCCTCAGTGTGTGACATCAACTGTCAAACATGAAGGAGGAAGTGTGATGGTCTGGGGCTGTTTTGCTGGATCCAAGGTCGGTGATTTGTACAGTGAGAGGAACCCTGAACCAAAACAGCTACCACAGCATTCTGCTGCATGCAGAACCCTCTGGTATATTCCTAGTTGGTCAGGGGTTCATTCTACAGCAAGGTAATGACCCAAAACATGTCCAAGCCATGCCAGAACTACACAGGAAAGAAGAACAAGATGGTGAGCTTGAAAACATGGAGTGGCAGCACAGTCTCCAGATTTAAACCCCATGGAGCTGGTTTGGGATGAACTGGACAGAAGACTGAAAGCAACCTGCAAGTGCCACACATTTATGGGAACTTCTGCAATAGAATTGGGAAGAATTTTCTGAAGAATATTTGATTTCCATTGTGGAAAGAATGCCACAAGTGTTCAGCTGTTACATCTGCCAAAAGTGGCTGCTTTGAATCAAAGGTTTAAAATACATTTTGGTTTGTAAATTGATTTTTTTTAAACTTCATTTGTTCTATGCTTTCATTTCAGTATACAATGAGACATTAACATGCATAATTTCCAATTAAAAAAAAAATGGAAAAACTGGGGTGTTCCACAACTTTTGAGTAGTGTATATAAGTAAGGGCTGTCTTACCATCGTCTCACCAGTTGGTCACATTTTTAAGATTTTCTGTGAAATATTTTAATATCTATCTATTGGACGACTTCACACAAACTTCTCTCCAGACATTCGTGGTCCCGAGATGATATATTATAACAACATTTCTAATTTCCTGACTTTTTCTCTCCTGTCATCTTTATAATTTATATCCACCTGCAGAACTAATTACATTCTCAACAGCCTCAACTGTACTTTGTGTTTGTTAGCAAATGTTTGCACTCTAACACAGTAAACTATGACGGTAAACAGCATTGTCACTGTGAGCTTGGTAGCATTTATCTCCAAGTACTTCAGCATCACTGAGTTCAGCCTCACAGAGCTGCTAGTTAGCTGCAGACTCTTATCTTGTTCTACCAGAATCCCATTTTTTTGTTCTTGTGAAATATTGAATTTTTGCATGTGTGTGTATGTGTCATACTTGACGAAACAAAATAACTTGCCAGGAGGGAAATTGCTCTTTGGCTGAACTGTTGACCACATGCTGGCCTCATTATAAGTGCTCATAATGGGGCCGTCTGTATTTGACCATAAAACAGGGTGTAGAGGGAGGTGCTGCTCGGTAACCTAATAAAAAAAAATCCACAGTCAACTCTATAGCATTTACAATAGATTATTTAGTTAGCTGTGGGCGCTGATGTCTGGGGGTGTAGTCTGATTTCTGCAGTCATCAGCTCTTATGATATTCTTCTTCTTACATCTGACATGAGCCACTTTTACAGATGCTCTCAGATCTTCAACATGCAGCATTTTGTGTGAAAGGAGGCGAACATGTGAGCCAGGCTTTTGTGTGTCTTTGAGAGAAAAAAAAAAAAAGAGAAAGAAGGCAAGATACAGAGAAAGAGACAGATCAGATAGGAACTGGACAGACAGCAGAAGAGCTGAGATGGAAGACTGATGTTATCGCTGCAATGATGTTACACCGAGAAGATTAGAATTTGAATCCTGGCACCAGTCCACAGCTGGTGAAATTAAGGGCACAGACACTATATTGGGAAATGAAAATTATACAATATAATGTGGGGAAAGTGCACAGAGAAATGTTTCATCTCAGACATTTTAAATAGCTCTTTTTTCACAGTTGAGGATGCTGCACTTTGTTCACAGTGATGTGTGGGGAAGTTGTTGATCAAGGATGGATTAAAATATAGTCAACCAAAAAAGGAACTTATATGCAGGTTCTTCGTGGATTCCAGCAAACTGGATTCACCGTATATTATTAGGGATGATTGAAAGCACATGGGAGGATATGCAGTGATCCTCCATAAAAAATAATATAAAAAAAACAAGAAATCGTGTTCATTTCAAGGCAAAAAATAGACCGTTTTTTATATTCAGAATGTGTGAGCACTGCGGGCAGATTGGCCAGCTGAACCCAATGTCAACTTTCACTCCATCTTCTTTATTCCTTTGCCTTGACTGTTCCCACATTAAACTTCTGCTACTTCAATCAGTTTTCAGTCATTCTCTGAACACTTTTGGACATTTAACCCACAGATATGAAAGTTAAGCACACTGTGCAATCCTCAATGTCCAAAACTCACTTCCACCGCAAAAAGAATTTTAAGCGCAGGCATTTATTTACTGTCTAGTATCATTTAATTGTTGTGTAGCTTTTGTGAAACGAGTAATTTAGCAATATCAGTGGGTGTGTGCAGCATCTCATCAAAGGTTCAAGGTTCAGCTTTTATTGTCATTATACAATAAAAGGATTATAGAATGAAATTGAGTCATGGCTCCTTCCAAGCAACACAGAAATTGATTCACAAATACAATTACAATGCTATGAAGTACATAACCAGAAACAGAAGAAGATAAGGAAAATAATACGATAAAAAGAAGCTATGTTTCACAAACACAGCATGCAACTCCTGCAGTGGAAGCGCGGTCCTGAGTGTGGACAACTGTTGAGTCGAGAGAAGATATTTGTTGAGGGAACATGCGGCTCCTCATCACAGAGAGTATTTGTTCTCTAAACAACGGTAGGCTCTTCCAGATAAAGTGTGCGGGTGGCCTGAAGGCGGAGGCGTCCTGTTAGGCAAATTCTCTCCCCACAAGAGATTCAAACCTGGCTCCTTCCATGCTTTTTGCTGCGAAATATATTCAATCCTATCTGCCAGTCTCCGGTCAGCCTCTCTCCACGCTGACTGCAAATGGATTTGGAGGGTAACATTTTCAAAACTGAATTTCTGAGTTTCAGGGTCACCTTTTATATTCGGCTTTGGTGTGTTTGTGCACAGACCTTGTGGACGGAAAGTTCAGGCGGTGCACACATTCACCAATGATCGAGGTGGATAGAGAAGACCAGTATTTGAGTGTTACTTTTATTTTAACATATGTCTGGTTTTCTGTAATTACATCCTCTACAGTTTCATAATCAGGTGCTAGAATACTGTGCTGTCACATTTTCATTCAGAGCTCAAAGCTTTCTGTTACAGAAATCTGGAAGTTTCCCCTCGTATCTCATCAACCCCTTTGACAAAAATGTTCACACAGGACACCAAGCTGACCTCATAAACACACCATGGTCACATGATCTTTCCTGGATTTACAAGTTGCAAGCGTGGCCTAATTGCATGGCCAGTACACAAAAGATTGTAGGAAACAAAGGCCTGGAGAAGATAAACTGGTTGTATCAAATAGATGCATTTCTGGGCTGCACTTGAAGGAGCCTGTAAAATGGCACAGGCCAAACATATTCAGTCGAGTCTAAATGTGGACTGAAGAGGATCCAGCTCCTGAACTGGGACACCTCAAGAGAATAATGACAGTGTGAATTGGAGGCAGAGGAAGGAGAAGGAAAAGGCTTTGACATTAATGTGTGCTATTAATCTTGTCCTGACTACTTTGGTTTAGAGTCTGTCCAGTTTGAAGTATATTTATGAAGAAGACTTATTTAGGTTGTTTTCGAAAATCAAACCTTTGCTGGTCCAAATGTTACCATTAGAGTTAAGGAAACTGTCAGTCTGTGGGTTTGGTGAAATAGTAGTGTATATTGTGAGTGTTATCTTTTATGTGTTCGACATAAATCATTTTGGCATATTTGAGGGCAAAAAAACATTTAAAGTTACCACTTATAGCCATAGTAAATGTCATGAAGCTAAGGTGCTAATTGTGATTTGTTCAGAAAACATGTTATGTTGTCCAATAACTTCTATCACAGCTCTGATAGTGGCAATTTAGTAACATCTATTAAAATTTTTTAGTAGCAACTGTGATACTCAAAGATCAAGAGCAGCATGATCAATTAAAGAAGCAGTGCTTAGTACTAAAATTCATCACCAAATACTCTCAGACCTAAAACTCTTAAAATAACTAACCGCTCTTGGAAGTTCTTCTTATCAGCCAGCAGTTAGTTAGCAGCTATTGTTAAAATGGCCCCAGGCCTTGAGCGAGAATATCGCTGGATCATCGTGTCCGGTAAATCAGCTGAAAATTTCAGAGTGAAACTGCATCTGTGGAAATTACTCATGGGGCTGCTTTTCCTTCATCACAAATGATAACCTCACACTCAGGCTAGCCAAGTAGGTTGCAACATGCCAGCTTACAAGTCTGCATTTATAGGGATGAAAGAGCTGAAGGCAGTGTCTCTTTCAGGCAATAGTACAACGGGGAATTGTACTCACATAAACAGCAACTGCAGCAGATCTGGCCAGAATGAGCAAACAACAGACTCACCAACCGCTACAGCAACATTTACTCTGGAGTGGATGCAGCCAGTTGTGCCACAAAACCAGACTTGCCACACAGGAGCATAATTTTGTGATCTCTGAGGGGGAAAAAAGCAGAATTTAGCATTCCACCCATTAGGTATAATATAGGGGTGAAAATAGGTTTTACACGGGCTGCGAAAAAGGTGATAAAAATGATGTGACAAAAATCCAATGCCAGGCTTTTAACATGTGCTTTTTGTTGGTGTCACACTGCATCAAGAATTAATTATAGAAAGGAAAGAGGATTATTTTCATGGGATCAGGGAGCATTTTTGACTAACAACTGTGGAGATAATACTGCTATTATTCACCTCTTATGAATCCCTCAAAGTCAATCTTATTTATTAATGCAGCTGATTCCAGCTCTACATTTGCATGATATCTCAGATTAGAGGTTTGGTTATGTAATTTCTTTTGCTTCAGGGAAGAGCTGGTAAAAAAAATACTGACTCCGCTATACCCAAAAGAGAGACTTTGCAATTTAAATCTTTTCCTCTATAATATTTAATAACATTTCCTCACTGAATACAGTATTTTGTGATAAATATACTTTTTAACTGTTTGTGATTTGTGATTTTTGTGTTGTGGCGTGACTTAAAAGCATAGACTGTATAATAAAGATGGACGTAGCGCCTGGCTCCAAAAATGAAGCCTACCCGGAAGTGTCAAAAACTTGCAATATCACACCGTCCGATAGGGCTGGGTCCAAAAAGCTCTGGCTCCATAGACCTCAATTCATCACGGGAAAAACTAAAATTTGATAGACTGCTTTTCTACAGCTCAGGATTTTTTTCCATTGGCTGTTATGGTCAAAACAAGAGATCAGGTCGCTGATCTTAAAATAAATCAATACCGAATTTTATACAGAGCGTTCAAGTTTTGTGGAGCCAGGGGGCGGGGCTACTTGACTGACAGTCCGGTCTGGAATGATTGACAGGTCATATGGAGGAGGCAGCAGAGACGCTCATTCACTGTAAACTGTTCTCGTTTGGATTAACTCTGGTATAATAACCGTTGGTTTATTTATCGGTGAAGCAACAGAACATTTTCCACATAGTTTTTCTGCCTGTTGGCTTGTTTTAACCAGTTTTTTTTACCTTCGGCTGATTCTACCAGCAGACACTGAAAGGACTCTGATAGTTCGGTAAGTGTTTATTTTCTCAAGGGTGCCGGTTTTGCTGCACTTTATATGCAACTTTAGTGTCAGATATAATGTGTGCCATGCACTCCAGATGTTGGTGGAGTTTATTTCTGTGTGTATTGACCAGAGAAGGACGTTTGCATAGTAAATATTAGCTTTAATGTTAGCTATGCTAACCGAGCTAGCTGCTCAATCGTAGGTTTAGCTCGGCTTTTGGACGCTACCGTTGTTAGCAGCAGAGCCGGTAAACAGCAGATCCGGTAGATGTGGGCGGGACAGACAGGCCTCGGCTCTCTGTCTGACCAATCACTGCTCTCCGGTTCCGCCCTTGTTGTCGTCACTTGCTCCAAAAATCCAAGTTGTCAACCAGGAAGTAGCAAAATCCGGGCTTCATTTTCTCAGTGTAGAAACCAACGGGTCACGTCACGGGTGCTACGTCCATCTTTATATACAGTCAGTGCTTAAAATGTACTTTTAAAGAATCTAGGGACATATTATTGATTTTATCCATTGTTTTGTTGTATAGTAGTATGTATAGCACCTCTCTCCTTACTGTGCTTGGTGATCAATTGTAGATCAAGATGGCTGACCTGGGATTTTTGGTATTTAGGACCATTGACAAAATCACTGAGAATATCCTCAAAGCAACCAATATGAAAATAATCAATTTTTGCTGCGTTAACTGATAAAAATGCAAAACGTTCTTAATGCACTAGTCTGTGTTTTAATACGTTTAAACTTCCATTGGCCCCAAGCCCACACTGTTATGGTTTAGCAAATCAGTATTCATTCTGTGTTGCCTGTTTTCTTTTTTGCACACGTGCCATTTCAGAGTATTCAATCCCAGCTGTCCTGTTTTGCCACCAGCTGCTTCACCTGATCTTTCCCAACTCTCCTCTCACCTGCCTCCACCTGAATCATTAGTCCCTTCAGTATAAATACTAGGACTGAATGATTGGGAAAAGATATCTAATTGTGATTTTTCTGGCAGATATTGCAATTATTTTTGCTATTTAATTTGTTAAACTCCTACTTTACTTCAGTATTTACGGTGTAATAGAGTTAAAATGTGCTACATACGTCAAAAATCTTTGCCATATTACTTTTGTGCACTTCACTGTTACTTCCCAGCCCTTCATAGTACTGTTTGTTTTTGCCTGCTTTTTGACTGCCAAAACCTGCTCTCTTTCCTTTGTCTGCCAGCCTTGTAAGTGAACTTTCTCAAGTTGACTTTTACCTGCCTGCATGGGCTTTGTGCATTTGAATGTATTTTCTGAGCCATGACATATACTGTAGATTCCAGGGAAATATTTTCAGCTGCAGTTTTGGTGCACTAGTGAGTATTGACAGCAGCAGGGTGTGTAGCACTGTGGAAAACTTTATCCCAGTAAAAGTAAAGAGAGCATGCCTTCAGAAACAATGTTGTGAATCATTTTTATTTATTGATTCACTTCATTCAAATTGCAGTACACTGAAAAAGCCTGAATCTAGTCCTTCCTGCTACACATGTGCACAGCTTTTTCAAGGTACTTGTCAGGTGGGTTGTTCCAAACATCTTGGAGAACTTGTCACAGTTCCTCTGTGAATTTACATTGTGCAGTTGTTTCTGTCTATTCATGCAGTCTCAGATGGACTTGGCAATGTTGAGATCAGGGCTCTCTGGGGCTCAGACCATCTGTTGCTAGAGTCTGGTCTGCTTGTTGTGGAAGATATTTCTTTATGACTCCGGTTGAATGTTTGAGCTGAAACCTCCGTTATGGTATTGTGTGATGGATAAGAATTTGAGCATCTCATCTATCTTAAAATCATCCATCCATTATCTATACACCGGTTAATCCTCTGTAGGGTTGTGGGGGCCTGGAGTCTATCCCAGCTGAGTTAGAGCGAAGGCAGGGACACCTGGACAGGTTGCCAGTCCATCACATGATGTGCCTTAAAATTTTGCACTGTAATTTATAGAAAGGTGACAAAATAAAGGGAAAAAAAATGATGTAAGGTGTCTTAGTGCTGTCAAGACAGATTCAGTACACCTTAGCAGTGATTCTCCAAGTCTCTTGAACTCTCAAACAATATTCTTCCAAAAGATTTGCAGTGACCTTTCTCTCTAAGCGGACAAGTGGACTCAAATTAAGGCAGCAAAATGCCCCCTCACTGTGAGGGTAAAAGGTTCATACTTTCCTTTATTTCATCTTTTGTCTGTATATAGGATGAATTCAAATTAAACAAACCCCTACATTGTAGTGGAGGAACCATGTAAATCTGGTGAGTCACTGATGTGTTTTTGGGCAGTATACATAACTTTGGTTTCACAAACACAATCTGTTTGAGAAGCTGCTTTTTGGTAGTTACACTAAAGTGTCAGAGTAAATATAGTGAAACTCTCATACTGCAGTTTGATTGCGAAAGTGCTTATGTTGTATTTATGCATCTGTTCTCACTCTGTATTTTGCACAATAATTTCTCTGTCTTTTACACTATCCTCCACTACTGTGTGAGAGTTTTTAACCTCTCCCTAAGAACCTATCATTCTCTCCTGCTCTTCAGTGTTTCTGTGTGAGTCATAATGACTCTTCAGTCGTGTCCATTCACCCATAGCCTGTCTTGTCGCACACAGTAAACTTCTGGATCCTCCTCATTACAGACAACACATCACAGTTCTCACAGAAAGACACTTTGATAGGTCTGCCTGCAGACTGTTAAGATGTTTTGCCTGGATAAACACACCTGCCAGTCACATATATTAGGTTATGAGTCAGTCATGGGTCTGTGGTATTATGGCCCTCTGAGACAGCAGACAACAGCCTGTTTGCTGCACTTCACATGTGATGAGACATAACACATGGTGCTCTGCATTTAGTCTCTGTAGCAATAGACAGCAAAACTCCTGAGTGTTTGTTTTCGTCCAAGGTTTCCCTCTTTGCTTGACCCTGGCAGTAGTCATACATGTCTGTCATAGACTCGCACATTAATTGTGTATTGAAATGTAAAACAAAAATACTGCATAAACTGGAAAATGGCCAATGTTGAAGATGCCCATACCCTGCGGAGCTTGGCTTGTGTAAGAAACAGGCAACAGAGCGAATGCTTTTGACATTTCAGCTGAATGAGTAGCAGGGCTACAGAGTCACAGTGATGGTTTGGCAGGAGCGTAATGAAGTCAGCTGGCATCCATTAGGGAATGTATGGTTTCCTGTAAGAGACAGGAGCAAGTAGCAGGTGGAATGGGAAACCTGATTTACAGTGAACAATAGGAGTGTAAGTGATATTTGTCTCACTCGTGTCTCATTCACAAAACATCGGAAAAATAGCTCTGTGCAAGATCTGTTTCTCAACTGGAATTACAGTATATGACGCCCTCCAGCCACAGTGTTAATGTAAAGTGTGCCTCCGCAACACATTCAAAGCAAAACTTTTGCAGCCGACCCACCCTGTTGTCATTTTATACCACCGATGCCTTTCACATCTGATCCATTTTCTTTTTGCATCTTCTTATTACACAGTTGGAGTAATTCTGAAATCATAGGGACTGTCATGTTGCTCATTTAACAAGACATATACAGAAGAAGTGTTCTTTGATGTGACACACTTATCAGCATGATGCGATTATTTGTCTCTGCTGTTGAAAATCATTTTTTTGTGTGTGTGTGACAACACTTATAGTAACTCTGTTAGGCTTTTTGCACAAAAACAACATGATATTTTGGGGTAAATTAACTGTTTTGCAAAGGTTAGAAGTTCCTCATGAGAGCTAATGGGCACAATAATACAAAATGTGGTTAAAGTCAATAAGCAGCTGTTGAATGTTATGTTCACTTTCCGTTTGAAACTTGAAACAAAAAGAAAAATGTCAAAATGTGACATTTTGTCGGCCCCTTCATCCACCTGATCTCCTCGATAAAGCCGTCTGACTATCTGCTTTCTTCCTGTCATTACTATTACTGCTGGAGGGTTTTGTCACATGAACTTACTTCAGATGACTGATGCTGTCTTGGGAGGACATTAATGGGAGAGTTTTGGTGTCATTCTAACATGGGAAAAAATAATTCCTGTGACAACATGTCATCCTGCTCTTCCTTTCACTTGACGACTTTATATCAGTCTTCAGATGGCACTAAAGTTTCACGACGAAATGACTGATTATGTACATTTTTATGCGCTGCTCCTCGTATCTTATGTCAAGAGTAACAGAGGTAAAATAAAATGAAAGAAAAGAGGCTTTCTCTGCTGTAATATTATAAAGAGTATTTCTCATTTCAGTCTTTGTTTAAATGAGGACTTCTTTCATGTTGCACAGGTACAACACCGCACTGTTTTAATGCCTTTTCACCCTCTGATGTTTCTGAGAAATTCCTGCGCTCGTGTTTGTATGCTTGTGTTTCCATAGTTACCAAATTATCCCCAAAGAAATTTAGTCTTAACTTTATTTTTGGAATCGCTAAAATCTTGTATCTAGAATTGCAAATTCTGCAGTTGCACCACACTTTACTTTTAAGCAACACCAAAACCCATTTTTTAAGTGATCTCTATGCGGCTGTTTGGTTGTTGAATGACCCTTCACTTTCCCACTAGCCGAATTTAATGAAACACACAAGCAAACCTTCAGTAGTTTCACCTGTATAACCTTCCAGTCTTTGTTGTTTTCAGTTGCTTCAATTTATTCTGTCTATTCAATGTTTTGGTTTTGTAGCAGAAAAATGTGAAGTTGTTTTCCACCATTAAAATAATATAATACAGCAGTAAATGGAGCAGTGTCCTGATTTGGCGCAGAGTGCAGTTTTATCACAGTAGTGTAGTGATGAAGTGTATTTGGCGAGTAAACTAATGTCGCACATTATAGCTTTAACATGTAAAGTGTGTATAATTTGCCCAAACTTCTCTAGATTAAACAGCATATCAGGCAAAACCCTCCAGCCCTTTGACACTAATCTCAGCTGAGTCATTACATGCATGATATTGACATTTGAACCTTCAATACATAATCTGAACTGAAGCATGTCTTTGACTATCCAAAAAGCCAAAAAGAAGTAGGTTTTTTTTTTCCACTTGTCAAAATGTGATGCTTCAGGCAGTACTCTTGGACAGAGCAGAGGAAAGAATGAGATCCCCTCAGGCTACGCAATGTTTTTGGACAAAGATTTGTAAAGTTCCCTGGAACAAAAATTCCTGAGGTTAGTTCAGTGATGTGTAAGTAGAAACAGTAGCAAAAAATAGATCAGCGTGATCAAATGCATCTAGGTGGCCAAAAACACAGCCAGTTAATTCAGAACAGCTGCAGTATGGTACACTGAAATGTAATTATAGGGCCAATAATTGTAGTAATTTTGCTCATCACAATATTTTTCATGATTTAATGACACGATTAAAAATGCTTCGTGTCTAGTTAACCCTGCACTCACAACAGGAAGGGTTGAGGAAATGAACTCAAGTAGGAAATCACATGAGACAAACGCACACCTTTGGGAATTCACATTCTGCTCTACCTGCTAAACGTCTCACAGCTTCTTCCCTCATTTGTGCTCCTGTTATATATAAGTGATCATGAGGAGTAAATGATGTCATCTCCAGTGATAAACACCAGCCATTTATTCTTAGCATCTAAATCTATCCAGCTGGCGGTCCAAAAAAAACACAGAGATGGTTGAAGTAATTACTGATCTTGATACAGGTTTTTAAAGAGAGACATGCTTTTCTCTTTCATTCCCCTTTGGTTGTCTGTGTAATTGGCTGGCCATCTTTACTCCCACTGGTCGCCACTCTTCTGGCAGTGCGTCTGTTGTGCCAGTCAGGGGTCACCTCCCTCAGTGGTGGCCCTCTCCATGTTGTGCCGACCTACAGCAAGAGATGCTCCTCGGGAGGTCTCCGGTGACTAATAGTGCTTATTCTCTGTGTCGTGCCGGGCAGTAACACCAGGGGCTGAGTGAACAGAGCGCAAACAGATAAGCACAGCAGGTGGAAGAAAGGAAATGCTGAGAGAGCAAGGGGGGCACATTTGACAGAGAGAGATACTGGTGCCCACAAGAGGAGAGAGCTTGGACTGAATTAGGACGGACAGTGTGGGCGAGTGTTCGAGAGAGAAAGAGAGACGCGAAGGGAAGGTGCTCAAACCTCACCTTAGAAGAAATACAGTGTAATACAAGCTGGAAGTCTGCTCAACCTCCCCGTCAGTAATGTGAGGATTATTCTCACTAAATTAATTGCTTGGATCTGGGATCAAGGCAACATCAAAGAGACCTCAGGCAGATTTCAAAGGAAAATATCGACAATTTGACAAAAACAGTTACATTAACATTCTCTTTGAGGGAAAAGTCTCATATCTGTCCATGAGGTATGGAGCTTAATTAGCTTAGCATAGCTTAGCATGAAGTCTTGAAACTGTAGCTTTTTTCAGGAGTAACACACAAGCAGTTTTTATGTGATAGCAGCACATTATCTTACAAAGCAGCTAACTTTGATGCTAAGGTTCTTGTTTTCTATCCTGGTATTGCTGCTACTCTTGTTGAGTGGATCTGATGAAGCATTTTCAGACACTTGTGTTAGATGTCGAGTAAATGTACATAACTCCAGGAGTTCTGAGGTCCATGTGACTAATATTTCCACCGTTCTTCTCTAGCTACAGTAAATTATCACCAGTGTAGTGTCCACTTTTGGTCAAGCCCAGACACTAATGGAAAGATGTTGTCGAGGTCATTTGGTGTCTAATTTAGGAAGTCAGTGGAGCGTGCACCACTATGGCTATGTAGCAATTCACTACACTGGAAATACTTTGGCTATGTGCAGTGTTTAACTTTTTGCTGTTGATGTGACAGTGTCATTCCTGCAAGAAACCTCAGTGATAATAAGATTCCAGAAAGTAATTTTACCTGATCGCTCATGGCCAAGAAATTGTTTCAGCGATTTACTCCCTCTATTTCCACAACTTGTTGTTTGCTTTTTGTGTCTGAGTCAAACCAAGTCCACTTTGGAGATCTTAGCTGGTGTATGTAAACTGTATTGAATTTTTAACAGAGGAGTTACACTGCCTGGCCAAAAAAAAGTTGCCACCTGGATTTAACTAAGCATATAGGTAAGAGCCTTCCATTGGATAATTCCTGCAGTGATGAATATGTTTCAGCTGCAACAACTTATTTAACCCTAGCTGATGCAGTGAGGAGCTTCTCATTTCTTAAACAACCATGTTGGAAGACACATCCTGTGGTCATGGAAAGGATTATAGTCTGTCTCAGAAGGGTCAAATTATTGGCCTAAACAACTAAGGAGATTTCTGACACTACTAAAATCAGGCTAAGAACCGTCCAACGCATTATTAAAACCTGGAAGGATGGTGGTGAACCATCATCTTTGAGGAACAAATGTGGTTGTTCATGTGGTTTGATGAGTCCAGACTTACCCTGTTCCACAGCGATGGGTGCATCAGGGTAAGAAAAGAGGCGGATGAAGGGATGCACTCATCATAGCTAGTGCCTACAAACCTGTAGGGGTTAGGGTTATGATCTGGGGTTGGTCAGGTTCAGCAACGTTATGTTACCAAGTTATTAAAAAGTTTTAGATTTCAACTCTCACCTGAACGTAATAATCGTAACATGGAGTTGAGTTATTAATGATTTGTTTTGTTTTTTGCAAAGCATAACTGAGGGAATCCTTCATTTCAAGTGGAATTTCATTTACTTTGCATATGTTTTCTAGTTCATGCATCCTTTGTAGCAACAACCATCTCAAGGAACCATAATTCCAAGATAAGTAAGTCAACAAACTTTAATCAAAGGCAATACAAAAAAAACTCTTACTTGGTTTATGTGGGGGAAGAGAGCGATAAAAGCAGGTTTATGAGGTCTATTTTTAGATGAGCAGCTCTTATCATTTGTGTAATAAACTGTGTAATTACCATGAGTGAAAATAATGTGATGCTGAGAGACACTGCATGTAGGAAGACAGGAGACAAGAATTACGGTAAGATATGCTGGAGAGTGGCGCTGCATGTCTGCCTTTAATTTAATATGGAACAGTCTTTGCATTACATTAGTGATACATACAGTACTGTGCAAAAGGTTTAGGCAGTTATGAGGGGAAAAATCCTAATTATGCTTTCAAAAATGGAAATGTTAATAGTTAATTTCCATCAATTAACAAAATTGAGTGAATGAACAGAAGAGAAATTGAAATAAAATCAATATTTTTGTGTGACTACCATTTTACCTTCAAAACAGCATCAATTCTTCTAGCTACACTTGCACACAGTTTTTTGAAGGAACTCGGCTAGTAGGTTGTTTCAAACATCTTGGAGAACTAACCACAGATGTTCAGTGGATGGAGGCATCCTCAAATCCTTCTGTCTCTTCAGGTAATCCCAGACAGACTCAGTGATGTTGAGATCAGGGCTCTGTGGGGGCTATACCATCATTTCCACGACTTCTTGTTCATTTTTTTTGCTGAAGATAGTTCTTAATGACATTGGCTGTATGTTTGTGGCAGAATAAATTTGGGGCCAATTGTGCACCTCCCTGAGGGCATTGCGGACACCATTAATCCTGGCCAAATCTCCAACTCCATTTGCAGCAATGCAGCCCCATGCTTGCAAGGAAGCTCCACCATGCTTTACTGCTGCCTGCAGACACTCTTTATTGTACTGCTCTCCAGCCTTTCGGCAAACAAAATGCCATCTGCGACAGCCAAATATTTCAGATTTTGACTCATCAGTCCAGAGCACCTGCTGCTATTTTTCTGCACCCCATTTCCTATGTTTTCGTGCATTTTTGAGTCGCTTGGCCTCGTTTCCATGTTGGAGGTGTGGCTTTTTGGCTGCAACTCTTCCATGAAAACCACGCCCGGCCAGGCATCTACAGACAGTAGATTGGTGTACCTGGGTCCCACTGGTTTCTGCCAGTTCTGAGCTGATGGCACAGCTGGACATCTTCCAGTTTTAAAGGGAAATAAGCTTAATGTGTTTTTCATCTGCTGAACTAGGTCTTCTTGGCTAACCACTTGTGCCTATGATCCTTAACGTTGCCCGTTTCTTTGTGCTTCTTCAAAAGAGCTTGAACAGCATGTCTTGAAACCCCAGTCACTTTGAAATCTTTGTCTGGGAGAGACCTTGCTGGCAGTATAACTACCTTGTGTCTCGTTGCTGTGCTCAGTCTTGCCATGGTGCATGACCTATGACATGAAATTGTCTTCAACGAACTCACCTTGGTAGCAGAGTTTGACTGTTCCTCACCCAGTTTTAAGCCTCCTACACAGCTGTTTCTGTTTCGGTTGATAACTATGTTTCAATCTACATGTGAAATTAATGATACTTTGCACCTGCTGGGTATAACTGGCTGATCATATACCTGACTGTAATCTTACAAAATCCCTGACTTTGTGCAAGTGTACCTATAAGAATTGATGCTGGTTTGAGGACAAAGGGTAGTAACACAAAATATGGATTTGATTTAGATTTCTCCTTTGTTCACTCACTTTGCATTTTGTAAATTAATAAAAATAAACAACTATTATATATATTTTTGAAAGCATTCTTAGTTTACAGCAGTTTTTCCACACCTATCTAAAACTTTTGCACAATACTGTATATGTATATATCTGCGCTCCAAAAGATATAACGCAGGGACAACAAGGAGGAGAGAGTGTTTGAGTTATAGTAGCAGAGTCTCTTGCTTACACTTGAAGCCATGGGAGCTACTCAGTATGAGACCAAACACAGCACAGTAGGCGCCTCATCTGGAGGGTAATTTACATTTATTGAACCTCCCATGACTTAACATTACAACATGAAATCACCATAGTACGTACTGTACAAAGATAAGCTTTCAACACACCATGAATGTTTTTTAAAAAAATACGTACTGCCATTAATCTCAGAGCTGACATATAGTATACAAACTAACTAGTTAGAAACATTCATGAAATACACACGTCATCTTTCTTAAAAACAAATAATCTTCTCTTAGACGGGATGCTGTGATTTTGAAGCTATTAGCCACCAAAGGTCATTCTTAGAAATACAAATTTGACAAAACAAGCACAACTGAAAGTCCACTCACTAGCTTTCTTTTTGTTTTTCGTTTTGATCATTTAGTCACAAAGCAACATCTTAATTAGCAGATGGAGTCTACTTTATGATGTTTTTGTTTTTTTTTATTAAGCTAATACAGACAAGGACTCCTAAAAGTGCTGTGGACAAAATTATGCCAGCTACTGGGCTTGCATGTTCATAGATGCATCTCCATGACAACTGTGCAAA
The DNA here is from genome assembly GCF_022539595.1 of Amphiprion ocellaris. NCBI lineage: Eukaryota > Metazoa > Chordata > Actinopteri > Pomacentridae > Amphiprion > Amphiprion ocellaris. Next base: position 9,782,347 of record NC_072766.1, read on the forward strand.
CTCCACTGAAGAAGACTTTGTGGTAAAGATAAAGATGTATAAAGTCAGACCCAATGTGACAAAACAAGGAGAACTAGGAGCTAAATCACAACCACAGTAACAAGACTGCAGGTGATCTACTGAAGTTAGTCGATAACGTTACCAAGGCTGTGCAGATGCTTCTTCAAGTATTGTGGGATTAATTGTTCCTGGCTGAGAAATAGTTGCAAACAAAATAACTGTTCTGGTAGATTGATTTAGTTGCTGTTGGACAGAGTCATGTTAGCTGTAGTCTATATGACGTATGTAGCTTCATATGTAATGTATAGATACAAAAGTCATATTGATCCTCTCATCTAATTCTTGGCAGCAGAATGAATAAACACCTAACTCAAAAAGCTCAAAATCTCTAAGTGTGCCTTTGATTCATCTAGATTGCATTGTATTTATTCGGAATCAAATACAATAGCTAACTGTTAGTTTCCCTCAGTCACAAGGGAGATGTCATTTTCTTTTTTTTCTTTTTCTCAATAAAACAAGCAACAAAACCAAAACAACAGCAAATTGTTCAGATGAAATTAAAAACATCTCTACAGGCTTATGGAAGAAATCTCATTTCAGAATGCACTAAAAGCAAATACAAAAGTTTTAAATCCACAAAAAATATGCAAACAGGCAACCACATGATGAACATTTCAGAATATGTTTAATTGCCGTTTCATTTGATGTGGGCCTTTGTCGTGCTTCTGTATGAGTTTATTTTATCATTTCATGTTCAAATTTAAAAATTTTGCCACAATGAGTGTCAGAAATTATCCAAGGATTCAGTGTTTTTAGAATATTAATTGTGGTAAACACTTTTATCAAAGTATTTCTTCATCAATATCCTGTTTTTGTTGCACGCATTTTGTTTTTCTGTGTTTGTTTTCATCATCAGCCTTCATAGCAGTTTCAGAAATGGACCTCATTACCTCTGTTTCTATTTGAGTACTTCAAAAAAATTTCCTCAACAGCCATTAGTACATTTTAATTAAGCCAGTTACTACAACAGATGCTCATTAGGTCATTTTGTGAGTGTCGCCACTTTCGGGAGTGGATTTTTTAAGGGTATGAGCTAATTTTCTTGGCAAACATCTTACCTGACGTGCTACAAGTGTTATATCCTGAACATGATAGTCAAGGGAGACCTGAACCAAAATGCATTATTCAACCCTCATTTGTAATCATAAGCCATAAGACTGAGACACTAACTGAGGTCTCTCTGTAGGGTCGATATGACGTCTTTGTGTACAGTCATTTTTGTGTTGTGATTTAGATTTCTTGCAGCAAGCTAAAGCCAAATGATGCTGAAAGTGCTGCAGAGCTACATTTGTTCCAGCTCAGCTCAGTGCATCCACCAGAGTACCGGGAGGTGGAGGTGGAGAATCAGCAGGGATGGACGCTCTCCGTGGTGCTGAACTGCAGTCATATTGAGTTATTCCAGAAAAAGTTACAACTCTGGGTAAATATAGCTCACAGGGCAGCGTATGTGTGATCCTGTCACAGCAGCACAACTCAGAAAAAGTTTAAACAGTTCACCTTTACTCAAAGCTTGCAGGCAACAAACAAGAACAAGGGGGAACAGGAGAGGTCAGTGAATGGGTTTGGTTTGGCAGCAGATGGGCAGAAATCACAGAAGTCCAGAAACAGGCATGGCATCAAAACTGGGCAAATGATCAGATGTGGAAAAAATGACTGAAAAGCCACTGCAAATACAGCACGATAAACAGTCTGGAATGAAACGAGTGAAACTGGGCCTGTTTAAACACTGAGGGAGCCGCTGAGTGAATGAGGTACAGGTGATTAGATGGGTGTGGGGGATCAGACGTTGAGAAAAGCAGGGGTCGCAGCAGGACAGGTGGCAGCGGCAGGATCAGAAATGACAGGAGGGTTAGTGAATGGATTAAAACCAGGCAGGAGGGAATGAATGAATGAATGAACGAGCAGGACTGTGACAGAAACAAGAATCCGGTTTGACGTGAAGTCAGCGGTTGAGTAAGTTTTGTATCACTGAGGATGGGTCAGCAGATGTAATATCCTCGGACCCCCTTTCTAATTAAGATGCAGTCTTGTTGCTGGATATGTCATCTGGATAATGGCATCTGATATTTACATTTATACCTGGTATTAATAAGAGTTCTAGTTATTTAAATTCCACTCACAGTGATTAGATCTGATTATGCAAATGAGGAAGGCAGGGCAATCTGGCAGGTCCCAGGTTTACAGAGGAGATGCTGCAGTGTAGATGGACGTGGGTGGGTTTGTTTGTCTGTTTTTGCAAGACATCTTGATATAACAGAAAGAATTATCTTTTAGCTTTTGGTGTTTTTTATCTTTACAAAAAGTGGCAGATTTTTACAGACTGCATTCATATCCAGCTGAGGTCATATCACAGTGTGAGCCAAACCATCTGCAACTGCATTCTGATTGCAGTGTGTTCTCCTTGTTGAATTTACATTTGTTGTTCACTATCCAGAAAAGGAAATGTTCAGATCTGAACAAATGCATGGTAAGGCCAGCTTTCCATTGGATACATTCTCAGTAGCAGTAGCAGCCAAAAGCATAGTTTAGGTTTTATTACCTCCTCTGGCAAACAAGGGTGGGCATCTTTGAGATTGATTTTTGTTTGCCAAAATATTTTACAGTTTTCATTTTTACTTTTATAATGGAAATCTGAGAGTTTCTTTCAAATTGATGTGCTTATGAAGCACTTAGTGCAGCAAACCTGTCTTGAGCAGCTAATCAACAACAGATGAAGCAACAACTTGTGTATTTGTTTAACATGCAGCAAAGCAAGTTGCATTAATAGGATTCATTGTGTGATGTTGTTTTAATGATCAAAAATTAAAAATAATAGCAATATCTTAATAACATGTGCACAACCTGGCTTTTATGTTGTGCATCTTGAGTTATATATAGCTGGATGCTTCTGATCTGTGGTTCTTGTCCCACCAACTGGCTTAGTCCATCATGTCCACTGTGGGATGCTGCTGCTGCTGCTCTTTCCTCCCGCCCACTGCTTCCAGCTGCACATTTCCACCAATCTACTCTGCATCGCCCTCACTATGCTTGATATGCTCATCTACACACTGTTTGCATCTTACTACCAGCTATACATGTAGTGTATTTAATGCCAGAGCCCTACACCATAACAGTAAATTTATGAATCAGTTTCAGTGTTAGCTTGTACTTTATGTTTTATCTATCTTATCATGCATGTGTTCAATTGTGTATTATACATTTCCTTGTTCCCCGCCGTCCTCTTCTCCTGTCCCTCCCCCTCCCCCACCCCCTTTACCTCTTCTATCCCGCTCAACCAGCCGGCCAGCAGCAGATGGGTCCCCCCGTGTAAAGAGCCGGGTTCTGCTCAAGGTTTCTTCCCGTTTAAAGTGAATTTTTTCTTCCTACTGTCGCCTTAGGGCTTGCTCTGAGAGTTCAAGCATATGGGTTCTGTAAAGCATCTTGAGACAATTTGAACTGTAATTGGTGCTATATAAAAAAAATTCAATCGAATTGATTATATTGAGTCCATGCACACATCTCCTCTTGCAATCATCCTCCACCAGCAGCAATGAAAGTGATTGTATGTAGAGGTAATTACACAATATGAAGTACCAAAGCAAAAAAAGCACAAGATCTTACATATACCATTACTCATTGTTAATCATGACTCATTGCCTTGTTAAACTGCCACAGGATTATATAGTGGAAGTTACATGTACGAGCTGATTATATTGTGTCAGATTTTTATGCGGATTAGTGCCTGAAATCACCATGTTGTCCTGCTGATAGCAACCAACCAAGTTAAAAAAATGTCCTCACATGAGGTCTGGTCTGGTTGTTGTAAAAGGTCTGAAAGGAGTCATTCTTCTTTCCAGCAAGTTGTGTTTCCTCCAGCTGATGAGTATTTCAGCTTCTTTATTTATCTCAACTGTACTAGTTTTTTTGTATGTGTTGCTCTAAATTTGCATAGAAACACTGGTAAGACTGAGGCCACTTATCTGGTAACTGCACTAAAGCACTATTTGAAGACGAGGTTACCACAACGCACCCTCTGCTGTGAGACTGAAAGGCTCAGAGCAAAACATTCAACCTTGTGGTCTTAATTGCAACCATAATCAAAAATCTGATACCTTATCAAACATTTTACTACTCTTTAATTTTGATGAGGCTGGTGTTTAAAGAGAAGCTGACATTTTATAATTGGAGGAGCAGGAATAAGGTGCATAATATACCTGAAGGACATGAAGAAAGGAGATTCAGAGAAAAAGGGAAGAGGGTGGATGAGAATGATTAGGTTGACTTAGTTAATCCACTTCTAGCATTTATCGTCCTCGACACATTTATAAAAGTTGAATGTACACAGGCAGGGATGAAGAGGGAAACCAAGGGATTAACGAAGACTCGGCAGCCTGATTTTTCAGGTAGAGACAAACTCAGAAAATGATCGACTGGTGTTGCAGAGAAAAGGAATGCAACACTTATGAGCTCATTGTTTTCCAGCATTGTTGTGCCTTTGTGCTGCTGCATTTTGAATTACTCAGCAGACAGTGGAATAAAAGGCATCGTTGAGAGGCAGTAATTGAAACAAATAGAGATGAGGAATAGAAGGCTGTGGAAGAAGTTTTCATCTGTCAAGACGGGAACAAAGTTGCTGAAGGATTTACGAGATAGAAGAGAGAAAACGGAAGCTGGTAATTGCATGGCTCCTGGCCTCACGATATTATCTCTTCCTGACATGTGCGCCTCCCGTTGATACATGCTGGGAACATGAGCATGAAGCTGTTTCACTGCCTTTATGTCTTTTCCCCCTTCGCTCCTGTCACATTTCTCTCTGTGTCTTACTGATGACAGATGCCAGATGACATGGATGAATGGGAAAAGGAAGGAAGGCGCATCGCAAAGCACTGCTCCTGATTATACCTACAGGCTTTATGAAAATGTTGTCACACTTTGTCCTTCAACAGGTTCAACAGTGAATTCAGACTTCAACCTGACAAGTGATACAATAAATGCACTAATGCTCTTGTCTCTGTGTGTCTTTGTCTCTCTCCCACAGGCTCAGTATCTCTTAGTGTGTTCCTGGTGTCTGTTGCATGTGTGGTTTGCGCTGTTTGGCTGGTTGCTCTATGTGGCGTCTGCACCTGGTGTCAACGTAAACTGGTAAGTTACTGGACTTACTATTCTCATTTCAAATTGCATGTTTCAGTTTTGACATTTACTTTAGGTCCTCAGAAACTTGTGTTGCATAGAAACTTGCTTTGCACCTACAATGAGAATCATCTTTCAGCAAAGTAGGAGACATTAGGTATCCAGCAGACAAACTTTTGAAATGGAAAAAAACTTGTATAATCATAATTCTGGATTTTTCAATGAACGAGGAGGCACAAATGTCATTTTAAGAATTTCCAACCAGGTAATTGAACTTTTTTTTTCTATTAGATGCAAATTATTATTCAAAGCAGACTTTCAGATATCAAAGATTCTTTTAATATTTAAAGTCGTAGGTAGAATCTTCAGAGAAGGTTAATTAAAAATAAAAAGGTTTTGTTTCATATTTTCATTCTTTCCTGATTAAATTAATAATCAGTTACATTCACCTGCCAAAACATGGATCTGTTTGATTGGAATATAATTAAATAAGATTAGAAATCCTGGTCAGTTTTCAGTACTTCAAAGTTTTTGACACTCAGTACCATGGACACATGGGTGTTGGTACAAAAAAGTGCGAAAATCAATACTCGGCCTTGACTGAGGGGGGAAATCTGTCACGAAAACACATCTTTCTTCGCAGCTTCACACCAAACCGTCTAGCGCGTCCATTCCCAACATGTTTGTGAGCATCGCTACGTGGCACTGAAGATACATTCCAGTTGTGTGGGCAGTCAGGTTTTCTTTTGACGATAGCGTAACCTTGAATTGAATGTATACACCAATTATGTGCTGTTGTTGAATACTGTTTTGCTTTCTCTGCCCTGTGGCCCTGAGCGATCGAGCGAGTGAATGAGCAAGAGAGAGAGAGAGACAGAGAGAGACAGGGAGAGAGAGGCTGTATGTTTGGCCATGACAGCAAACATGACCATAAACCTCAGTGCACTCTGTAAACATGGCTTTGTGCGCTGTGAGGCTTTGTGCATCACGGCTGTTTGCCTCCAGCACCATGCTAATGATTCATATGCTAATGAGCATCACTCTGAGCTATTGGCCACTGGAGCAACTGTGATTCCTACTCCAGCCTATATTTTGATCTACATTCCTACATTCCGTCCCACTTTCCTCCCTTCTTGCCTCCCTTTTGTCCTGCTCTTTTGTCTCTGTTAGAACAGTGAGTGCAGCACAGCAGTTATTAAACACATTCACGCTGAGAGTTGACCGGACTCAAATGGAAGCAGCTAAAGCGAAATGATTTATTTTAATAGAGGAACATTTACAGTTGCTCGCACTTGACAAGCGAACCCTTTACTTATCTTTGTTTGTCATCAAGTTATCTATGTCTCCATCTCTGTTTTGGTGTCACCCTTCTTCTTTTATACTGAGTGGTCTGGTTTGTGTTCATCCCTTTGTCACTTTATCTCCATGTCCTTGCCACAATGTCACTGGTACCTTTTTCCAGGATTGTCGCTCTCTTCTGTTGTTTCTGTTACGAGAAACTGTATTTTCTCCTTCATAGTCCTTGTCTTTGTTTTTTAAATCTTCTGCATCATTTTCTATAGCTTGGTTTGCATCGAGCACACTGAAAGGTTTCATAGATGAACGCTTTGGCTTTTAAAAAAAACGAGCAAAGAAGATCATATTGGTCAAACAAAAGCAAACTCTCATATTTGAGAAGTTTGAACCAGCAAACTTTAGCATTGTTGCTTACAAAAATAATTTAAATGGTTAAATAGTAATCAGAATATTTTGTTTTAGGGATTTCTTAGGGCTGGGCTATAAATCGATTTTATCAATTAATTCGACTTTGTACTTAATGTCGATTTGTTTTAATGAAAATCGATTTTCTCATCAACATCCGCCACCAACGCCTTCCTGCTGGGCTCCCGTAGTTCAGAGTGCGCCCCCCTCCCTCCCCATGCTTGATACACAAACAACATGGCGGCGAGCTGTGCAGATCTAAAGGCGCGTGTCCACTAGATGCGATTTTCCCGCATGGCAACGCACCGCATCTGAAAATTGCACGGACGGCGGGCGGTCACTAGCGGACCACAACATGGTCACATGACAGCACTGAGCAACAGCAGGTCACTACGTGGTCATGTGACCGAGCTTTCAGCTGGACAGTCTGGCAGACAAGTTTACTTCAAAAAACACATCAGCGAAAAGTATTTCTGAAAGCATTTGAGGCGAGAAATAATCTGTGCAGCAGCTGAATCTGTCCTCGTTTTATGTCACCGACGCCTAGTTTATAAGTTTGAGGACAGTTTCACGATGCGTGGAATCTCCGCACGCCGCATCCAATTTGCATAAAGTAGAAGTCCAGTCTACTTTATGCAAATGAGCTGCAGCCCTCTCCGGGTAAACACACTGGATCTCAGCGGGAAACGCACCGCAACCGGACCACCATGCCACATGCAGCGCATTTCCAGCTGCGATCCGGTGTGTTTACCTGGAGCTCATTTGCATAAAGTAGACTGGACTCCGGGCGTACAGAGATTAGGTAGGGGGTAAAAAAAAAAAATCGGATAAATCATGAATCGGGATTTTTTGTGAAAAAATCTGATTTTTTTTTTTTTTTTTTTTTTTTTAGGCCATATCGCCCAGCCCTAGGATTTCTAGTTATCAGCTAATCAATTTATCAAATAACTGCTGTTTGTCGTCATGGTTAACTAGAGAAAAATTGACTTGAAACACAACACAGGATGAGTTTACTTCATAACATTTAATCAAAAGCAAATCTAACCTTTGCAAAAGTGTGTTTGCTACCCAAATGCTTCCAAGGAACAGAATCCAGACAGCAATGATGTTTAATACAAAAAGGAATTAGCAACACAGAATAGTAGCATAAAAACATAATTTCTAGGAGATTTGCTCTTTGACAGATTTTGTGTGTGACTAATTAATTATGTAAGAGATAAATCACTTATTCTCCTGATAAATCACATGTATATAATTCTGTCCTAAATAAGAGAAAGACTCTTTGGAAAACATTTGTTCTAGGAGAGATGAAGCAGTCTGGTCTCATACCATTGGTTGTTTTATGGGAGTGGAAGGGGGAGGAGAGTGGGAGGAAGGAAGGGAGGGAGAGGCAGAAGCAGCCACAGAAGCATCCAGATGGGTAGGAAGGGAAGGTGCTGCTGGTCAGTGTTGAACATCCAGGTGTGTGACAGACATGATGACACTTCGGAGGAGGCTCCAGAGCGAGACAGGGCCACGCCGCTCTGAACTGGAAGTCGTCGTCCGTCCCTTTCACATCTTGACTTCACCTCATGTTCTGCACAGCTTCATTATTCCATATTCTGTTGCTCACATGCCCCTCCAGTCTGCCTTCGTACTCCTGTTTCTCCCCGTCCTCTCGATCATCCCTTCTGTTTCTCACATCCTCCCACACTCTCTCAACATTGTACCTTCTCCACCCTCTCCTCTCCAGCCTCCTGAAGATTTTATGATTCTGTTTAATGATAGATGAGCTGCACTTGATAGCATATTCCTGACTGTTGGAAATCTATCTCTCTTCGAGTCCCAGAATCTAATATTATTCTGTCCTGTGTGTACGCACTGTATGCGCATGTTTACAGTATAGTGGCTGGATGTAGGTACAGATCAGGTCAGACTCGGGGCTTCGCTCTCTATTGAAAACCCTTGTGCTGCTGAGCTGAACAAATGAGATATGGCATCTGAATGAATAATAGAGTATATTGGGAATGCACTAGAGGTATATACAGTAGAATACATAAAGAGGCCACCTGTCCCCAGGACACTGAAAGCTGTAATAAGATAAACATTCAGCATTATGTTGTATCTGAAAACCTCCAGCCTGCAGGCTACGTGGTGTTGTTTATTGACTGCAAGTATTGCATTTGTCATGAGGTATAATTGACTTCTCTCAACCAAAATAGAAAAAAAATTAAAGTCTGATTAAAAAAAAAAATTTAAAAATAAACATTAGCAACAGTGACAAACATTTGTCTCGTCTTTACAAGAACCTGTTATTTATCTGTTTATTTCCTAAGTAGAAGACAATGTGATTGAAATGACACTAACTGACAGTTACCAGAAGAATAACAGTACTGGTAGTTTGTCGAAAGAAATAAAACAACCTTCTGCTTTTTCAGTTATTTCCTGAAAAGCAATATCTAAAATTGCAGTATAGTTCTAAAGCCATCGGTTTTATTAGTAAATCTTTGACAGCCACTCCTCAATGGCTCTTCTCCCTTTCATAAATAATTGAAGGAAGAGTTTCATTCAGCTCTGTCAGACTGCCCTCATTTTGAGTCTTCATGTCTCCTACGGGGCTTCACAGTGGCTCTCCGGTTAGCGCTGTCACTTACAGCATGACGGTCCTGAGTGTGAACCCGTTGCTCTGCTGGGGCTTTTAAATTTGCATGTTCTCTTCAGACACGTGGAGGCCTGTGCAGTTTCCTGTAACAGACCAAAGACATGCAGATAAGGTCAACTGAGTCTTAGGTGTGAATATAAAACGAGTACATTCTGTGTCATACAAGAGGCAGAGGCTCCACAAAATGTCCCAAAAAAGCAGCAGCAGTGACAGAATATGCACAAATATACTGATTTTGTGAAAGTAATTCCACCATAAAAAGATCATTTCTATTGGTTTCTTCTCTTGAGTTATTAAGTTATTGGTATACAACAACGCAGTGTGCTGCGGACATTTCAAAGAGTGATGTTCTGAATGACTATACAGCTATATTTGATGGTTGAGCAGGGTTGAGAGTGCAGAAAACAACTCTTGAATGATCCACTATGAAAAAGCAAGAGAGCAGTAACTGATTAATTGAATTAATAAAAACAGTTCCTCCTCACCACGGCATTGTTCTGCATTCATGAAACTTATGTTGAATTTAAAATGTAAATGACCAAAGCTGACTAAGTTTCAACTGTGACTCTTTTTAGGAAATCTGTTTCACATGATCTAATATTCTTATTGATAACTGATGCAGGTGATTAGTGTGTAAGTAACATTTTATCAAAATGTGACACACATAATTAAAACTCAGTCAAGTCAATGAGGTAGATAATTCATTACAGCAACAGATGGTAACGTAGCTGAAATCTCCAAATGGGATCAAGTCCAAATAATTTGTGAAAAAATATGCCGTGTTCAGTTCTGTTCAATGTCCATGTCTATCTCATGAACATTTAATGGCATATATGTGCTCTTCATGTCCTTGTCGTGAGCTTCTAATGGAAAAACATTGTGTCAGAGCAGAGGGTCTGTGTTACTCAGCGGGAAAATGCTCCGTGTTATCACCTTCAAGAGTTCAATAAATATAGAGTTCAATAAAACATAGAGGTCAATAACTGTAACTACTGTATATTGCTCTGCTGAAAGCACTATCCATTAAGTGGTAAAAATCTGCACAGAGTAAGTAACGTAAGCCCCATAATATATTGCAATAGAAATTTATGCAGTTTTCCAGCCTATTTAGAATTTTCTCAGCACATAAATGATCTTTCTTCCCAAAAGCAGCTTTGAATGTAGTTTTGTAAGAATGCATTTGTGTTTCTGATGGGTTTCTGTATATAATGTCCTATCATATCAGGTATATCACTTTTCTTAAGCTAGTTTGTACTTCATTCAAGGATTTAATGGCACAGTCCTTTAGAATACAGGTTGATTTCACCCATTGATAACAGCACCGCAACACTAAAAGGGATGCATCGTACGTGATCAGGCAGTGTCTTGCTTCAGTTAAATTTCCAACAGTAATTGTATTCTTACTTACATTCATTAATTGTGATCGAGAGCAGAAGATTTGCAGCAGAGATTGCTTTGTTAGCATGCTGCTTAGAAGAAGGAGATGACTTCATTTAACTTATTTAATGGGATCTTCACTATCAGCAGTCTTTACCGGCTTTAGGAAACTTTTTAGAGGCAACATAAGCAGCTCATGCTCCTCTTTAAAATCTCAAAATGGTGTCACTGTAGCGGCAAGTTATAGTGCACACGACACTGTAGCAACGGTGGTGATGTGTGCAGGTTCCAAAGCAACACTGCAACCTTGTATTGCATGCATGGTTTTTTTTTTTTTTGCACCACTGAACTTTTAAATGTGCATTCATCTTTGTAATTTGTGCTTATTGAACTGCAACCCTATTATAATGTCCCTCACTATGTAACTGTTAATGAACTGGCACTGATGGCTAATCATTGAGGAAGAATTGCTCCTATGTTTTTCCCTATACATTACTTTAATGCCTCACAGTCATCATTTCCAGTCCTACTAACTGATATCTTTCCAACAGATCTAAATGAAAACATTACTTAGGTTATTGGCGGTTGAGAAATCTGTGTGACTGAAGCTCCTGCCATCTGTGCCACAACAATGAACCCTCTGTCAAATTCACTTGGATCTTTATCTCTTCACATGATACAAAATCTGACTCACCTGAACCTCCTCAACTTATTCATACATGCCACAGCATGATTGGGTGTTAAGTGCTTAATTGTACCATTCAGTGCACCTGTGTGGAAGCTTCTGCATTCGTTGTGTTTCTCTGCTCATTTATTCAGGCCCTGCTGGTGATTTGTCACTTGTCTGTATGTGCCCCTCTGTCTCAATGTGATGAATTTCATTGCACTATGTGTGCTTTCCTTTTGTTTGTGTTTAAAGACATGCGTGTGTCACGCATGTGAGAGTGTGTTTTTGCATCTCATTGCAGACAAGTGGTCCCTCATCACGATTTGATCCTCAAACCTGGCTGTGTTCCTAACATTAAACCAATCTGTTGCTCCTCCTTCGTTTGTCACATTTTACAACATGTGGTGGAACCTGATGCTGTGTTAAAGCCTGTATAATGAACACTTAATTGTGAACAGTAATCTAGTACACAGCTCAAAGATCTCTCCTCCCCATTACTCTTTGTTTCTGTCTCTCTCTTGTGTCGTTGCAGGGGAAAAGGAATAAACCAGGGGTGGAGGCTGCAAGTTCTCCAGATTCTGTGAGAGGTCGAGGGGAAAATAAAGCCATCAAGTAGGTGTCAGGCAGGGAGTGGATGGAGGCACATGGAAATGATCTATAATGTGGTTATAGTGTCGCATTTTAACAGCTGTTTCTGATTGCACAGCTAATCTCGTAGCTCTCTGCACGGTTAGAAATGTCCACCCTGAAATGATGATGCCCTCAAGATAATGTTATATGACTGTATTTCTTATTTATCAAAGAGGTTGGATTTTACAATCTCTGGTCAAGGAGATTGTGTATTCTGTTTGTGTAAATCAAAGGTTAAATGTTTAAATAATATTTACCTTATACTAAAAATGATCAACAATGTACTGACAGTTTGATGTGTTTGGAATATACAGACATAAGGAAATTGTTAAATTCGGAATTTTCACAAATATCACCATTTTTTGAACCAGTGTTTTTCGTAGCCTTACTTATTTAGGATTTTTATGTCTCAGTTGAGTTTTTATTTTATGAAAATGGCGCACTTGTCATCGAATGGTAAATCTAACAATTTCTTTTTTGTTTCACTTGTTTCCTGCTATTTCATTTTACATTTCTCAAATTTAAGTAGTTCTGTAAGACTTGTTTATTCAATGACCTGTTGTTTTTAGTTCATACTGACTTTTCTATCTCCTGTTTTGTTTCCTCATCCCAGACACAGTGATAAAACATGCAGGTTGCTTAATTTTTCTCTTTTCTGGTTTGTTTAACATGAACCAACACTATCAGAGACTTAACTTAAACTTGTCTTTGTCATGTGGAACTTTATGATGGATGTAATGTTAAGCTCACCTGGTTTCTTCTGAACAAATATTTATATTTAAAGGACTGAGGCCAGTTTTGGAATTATACTTTTACAGTCATTGATGTTATTGCTTTTCTCCCATTTATTAACTCCCTGACCTTTACAGTTATGAGACTGATCTAACTTTGCTCTTCTCTCATCTTTCTTGTTTTACTTCTTTTATAACTGTGACTGTTTCCTGCACTCGCCTGCCTTACCTTTCGCTGTCTCTCTTTGGCTACAGCGATCTAGACAGAGACTTTTGGAATAACAATGACAGCAGCAATGTGCAACAGAGGTGGAGCTCCTACCCGCCCAAGGAGTTCCTCTTAAACATGTCTCCATATGCTCCCTACGGAGACCCTCGCCTCACGCCCAAGTGAGTCTCAGTCGTGGCTGGTAAGGGACCCCTCTACCTGGGCAGGGCTGTAATGAAACAGGGGCTTGTGTACACCTGGGAAAACTCCTGATGCTGTGTGACTGGTTCACATCATAAAAATTGGAGTAACAGTCTAATGGTTTGTTTTCCCAAACTAAATTGGTTATTCCAGGCTAGTGTTTTACCATTTGTGTGCATAAGTACCTGACAAATAAAGCAAAAATACTCCAAATCAGCGGCAGAGGTTGATCAATATATCACTCGGAGCAGTGAAAGGTCACATTTAATAGCCTAAAAGGGGGCAGAAACCTTCATTTTTAATGCCGTCTGGCCACATGTCTTTGAACAGCGGTTTCCTCTCATCCCTGGCAATCCTCATGTTTTTGCATTGAGGCATGTCCACAGCGAGGTGGTGTTTAGTATGCACTGCTGGCCATGCGGCACCTGATAGAGGCGTGCAGCACCATCACCTAATATTGCTGTGATTCTTAGGACTGAACAAACACCGACACAAATTATGACCACTTCCTAAATCATCGCTAGATAGAAAGACTGTGTTTCAGTCTGCCAAAACCCAAATGGAATTATTTATTTATCCCATTTGACAACAGAGAACAGTCTTTAAATCATAAATGACTGTGAGCTACAATTCTACAGAGAATCCAAATTATGAGACCCCACTTTTAAGTCCCATCTGGCTCCAGTTAAATCTCACACAGAGCAGTAATTTGGGAAAGTAGTGTTTTATTTTGCTTTGTGCCCAGTGTACAGGGTGTACAAATGAAAATGTTTGACAGCCCTGTCGCCTACAGCCCTGCTAGCCTCACCAGACCCTTTTTTTGCCTCTCACCTGCAGCCCATGGAGTGTTACCATGGAGACGGACAACCCTCAGAGAGCAGATCTCACTGTTTTACATGAACCTTTTCCCTGTTTATACAACCGGGCCTCTCCACGCCAAAGTATTCAAATTTGCTTGTAACAGACTTGACATAAATATGCTAAGAAATCAGAGTTTTCACAGAGGGTTGACTGTTGAATGTTGATTTTTTTTTTTTTAACAGTTTGTTTAATCTTTGACTGGGCTGCTTGAAATAATAGTTTGACATTTAGAAAAGTATGCTTGTTTGCTTTCTGGCAGAGATGAGATGATCAACAGCACTCTGATGCTGCATGTTTCATTAAAAATAAAGTTACAGACAACAGATAGTTTAACACAAAATAAAGACTGGAGGAAACCTACCGTTACTAGTTTGGCTCCAAAAGCATCTACCAGCACATCTAAAGATCTCTAATTAACATGTTGTATCTTGTTAAGTGTGCCAGTGTGTTATTTCATGTTATTCCTAATGCTACGTGTCCACTCGGTGCGTTTTTCCCGCATGTAAACGCGCCGTATCTGAAAATCGAAACTCTCACCGACCTTCTTCTTAAACTATCCTGCCTGCCCCTGATAGGACAAACGCATCGACTCGGTAGGTGTCTGCTCCTGGATTTCAAGTCGGACCAACATGGCGGCTTGGTCGCAAACTTTCTCTTTTTTCTCTCTTTATCACGAAAACACTTCAGCGAAAAGTATTTCTGAAAGCATTTGAGACGGGAAATAACCTGTGCAGTAGCTGAATCTGTCCCCGTTTTAGTTCACCTAAAGCTAGTTTAGACGTTTGATGAAAGTTTCGTGATGCGTTTTACCTCCGCACGCTGCATCCAATTTGCATAAATTAGAAGTCGAGTCAACTTTATGCAAATGAGCTGTGGCCCGCTCCAGGGAGATGCACTGGATCGCAGCTCAAAACGCACCGCAACCGAACCAGCATGCAACGCGGTTTATTTCACATAGGCAATGAATGGGATGCGGAAAATTGCTGGATCTAGTGGACAAATATCTTTAGGCTTGTACTTATAGATTCTTCTGACATGCTTTTTGGTGCTATAAATTATAATGTAAGTTTTTATAAAATTTGTTAAAAACTGTGACAAAAATCCCCAGTGAAATGGATAGGAGGTCCGTTACACAACTGCCAAAAGTCAGCAATGTTTGAAACTGCTACTACTACTTTTTTTGAAAATCCAGAATTTTTTTTCAGTTAGACTGATTAATGAAACATGCTGGCTTTTCAAAATAAATTGTACTTATATAAATTATACCTTATGTATAATTAAAGCAGGACATATTAATCAGCAAAAGCTGCATTGTCACACTCAAAATTTCTTCAGAAATGTTCTAATTTTTGTTTAATCTGTACAAAAAACAAAGTGTGAAAACAACTCTTTTACATTGTGTTTTGTACTGTACTATATTTTGGCAGGCACCATTTGCCATCCTGGGGGAAAAAAAGAAGTAAATTGTTGTTTTGTTTGGAACAACATGATACAACATGCTAATTGGTTAGTTAGAGAGGTGTTGGTAGATGGATTTTGTTACTTCTGAATAGCTGTTGTGTTATGTTCCCAGTCCGAGTGCGAAGTCTCACCAGCAGCTGGCTGTAGATTCATGTTTACCACACAGCTGTGATTGTGCTATCAGTCTAACTGTCTGCTCAGAAACAAACACGCATATTTCTCAAACCGTTCCTTTAATGGGGTGGGTTTAATTTTGGTCTACTTTTTTTTGTCACTGTTCTGTTTATTGTGTGTGTGTAAAGTCCTGTGTTCTTTCTCCTCACCTCCATTCACTGTGTTTCCTGCTTGTTGTCACTACTCCCACTATCGCTCATACTACTTTAAGTGCTTTACCGCTGCCTGATAGCCCTCCTGAGTCCAGTCTGCTGAGCCCCGTTCCAAAAATAGTGACACTGTATCCTCGGTGTACAGTAGCAGTAATTAAGTGTTTGGACGGTGAAAACGTCTGCTTCATATCAACCTCCATTCCATCATCTAGATGCATCTCACACGGTCACTCAGGCATTAAGTGAACCTGTTCATTCTTATCCTTTCTAATTACAACTCACTTGACTCTTTCAAAACCACAGGGTGATCAATTACTCTGTATCTAGGCAGTGATGTTGAAATGATTGTAAATTCAGAGAGTAGCTGTGATTACAGCTTCTGTTGTGATTGCAATCCATTATGTTATTGGCATAATTATTCCGTTTTGAGTGGCATTTAATTGGCTGCATTTCTGAAATATGTGATCAGTAAGTTGTCTGCCGTCAAAATCACGGTGCTTGTGTGCAAGTCAAGGAAAGCTTCTTTTAAGGCTTCAGAGGCAATTTAAGATAGATTAGAGCAACATTTCAGAACAATTAGTCAAAAATAAAAGCAATTAAGGATAAACAAGATTAATAAATACAAATTGCACAGGAGAACAGGAGAATTTCCAAGATGCTCATTAATCATAATCGACAACATAATATTATTATTATGAATCCTAATTACATGGACACTGTTCAACAAAACAGTAGGCCCAGAAAATATCCCATTATTCAGTGACAAATCGTTCATTTTTGTCGTCAGCCTGCACTTAATGTCTCAATGTTGTCGCAGACGCCCTCCTGTTGTGCAGCTGCGTGTTGTGTGGTTTGTCCTCACTCAGAAGCTCCTGTACTGAAGTCAGCATTCTGTCTGTACTCGTCTCTGTGACGTCTGAGTCCAGGTCAGCCGGGGTGGGATTGTGGCATGCTGACAAATAACGGAGAAACCTGAAATACTGACTCTACTTGCAGTGAATATTTACAAGTTGTATGACTTTAGTTTTATTTTTTTGCAAACACATTAGGTGAAAGTACTGCATGTGTGTTGCTGTGAGATTAAATCGACATTCGTGTTTATCTGCAGTCTTAAAATCTGAAGATGATGCATCTGTGTCATTACTCCACTACTATTCCAACTTCAAAGAGTCAGCAGGTTGATTATCGCTGTCTCTCTCCCTGTGTGGAGTGAAATGTGCAGATCTGCTGCCTCTCATGGCCCATTTCTCACCTTTAATACTTCCAAAAACAAATTGTAGTGGACTTGGTGTGTATTCGCACTCCATACTTTGCGAGTATCTGTGTGAATTAGGCTTTAAAAAATTCTGTTGTTAAATTATTTACAGCGAGTAAAGTAAGTTTTTGTGCAACTTTGAGCGCAACTATTGCAGTATATGTTTTGTCTCATTTGCAAAGAGCGAGAGACAAGTGTTATAAGTGTTACACAGTAAATCTCAGCTCAGTCCTCCTCTCTGCTTATTTACTGACTGTGTGTCCGACCAGCAGCTGCTCCTCCAAGTTTTTGTTATTCACTGGACACTTGTGGTTGTCCACAAAGTGTCTTACTCACCAGTTTGACTATCTTTACTGATGACACTTTTGCTTTCCGGCTCTGTGCGTCTGTCTCTCGTCTTTCTCTTGTTTTGTTTTTTTTTTTGTATCCTCTCCTGGTTCTTTCCTCCTGTCTGTCCGTGTTTCTTTGTCTATGATCCACTGTTCCTCCCAGTGGGGCCGTGGCTAAGGGTGGGCAGGGCGGTGCTGGACCCTCACCGGGGGCCAGCGACAGCGGGGTTGGTGCTTGTTCTGACACTGGGGCGGGACCAAGTCGCAGTGACAGCGTTCGGAGCATGGTGACAGGGGGCAGCAAGGCCGGGCGCTGGCAGACGGTCCAGAGCCACATGCATGCCGGAGGCCTGCGGTTTAGCAAGTGAGTGGCACATGGTGACAAAGGGACACGCATGAGGGGCTACAGTGGGCACAACAACAGCATGGTGTGGATATCAAGGAAGTGAGCCTGTAAAAGCATTACGAATGGAACTGTTGCATGTAGACGAGAGATGAAGCTATTTCTCACATGGTGCAAATGAAGACAATATAAGGAAGGTCTGACAGAGAAGCCAGCTGCTTGGAGGATGTACCTGTGATGCATGAGTAACTACTGAAGTCTCTCTTCTACAGAGAGCTTCCTCACTCATGACAAAATACCATCAGCTGCCAACCAGCTGATGTCTCAGACAAAGTGAATCCACACAGTCATACTGTTCCTCTGCAGGCTCCAATTTACTGAAGGCTGTGACAGTTTTGAGAATTTCAAACAGAAAAGATGCTCTCTGCAGATTTTCAGAAACAGCGTGTTTGTTCAATTGAAGTAGCAGCTTTTTAAACTCGCCGTTGGTTGCTATATAAACAGCAGCAGACATAAATCAAACTTTTATCTGCAACATGGTTGAGTGCAACTGAATTTTAACCAAACATCACCGTATGTCAGCCTCTGCAAACACCTGAGAAGGTGCGTTGTTAGTGCAATTATCAACCGATCACATTGCGAGCTGCAATCACACAGAGCCCTGTTGGTTACCCCAGATATTCAACATTCAGTCCATAGTCTAAGTTCATAATAATGTTGCAACGCCTGGGCCTCAGGTTCAGAAAATCAAAGTCCCATTTATCTTTCCCACTGACAATTTTATTTGACTCACGGTTGGAGCATTTCTGAGGCTACCATTGTGATGAAACTCCCTTTGTTAAATCATCACCACACAAGATAAAATGGAAAATATTTACTTCTTAGATAAAAAGTCAGGGTACAAATCCATGTGAGAACTTAAATGTGGACATCAACTTCCACCGTAGGACTGAGACTAGTCCTCCATGGCAAAATTATAGCAAAAACATGATGTCTCTGTGGGGGTTAAATAGTTCAAACTGATGGCCTTAACTTTAAAGGTTCTTACGTCTTACAAGTGTTTATGTGTGATCTGAGACTGAAGATGTTTTAAAACAGTATCATGAAAAAAGAAACAACTTGGGAGGAAAACCACTCTCTTATTGCAAATCTATAAACATCAAATCATGTATTCAAAGGAAAATCACACAAGCATAATGTAGCACCATCATCTGGTTGATTTAAAGTGGTTTGTTGTTATTACTGTGTCATCATTTTTGCACAAAACATAGAAATTCTAAATTAAAATACTGAGTGATTTTTTCTTTTTACTATTGTTCAAACATATAATTCTCAAGCAGCAATCCAGACATGGACAGTTCAAAAGTAACGAAGAAACAAGGTGCAAATTGAACAAAGAACTGCAACTTAACACAGGCAAATAGAAAACTACAAGCAACGAAGATAGGTTTGACAACATATTTACCACTCTTGGCCTTTAGTTAGTTGCCCTTTCTCACTTTCCAGCATTTTTATCTGAGATTGTGCTGTGAAATTTGCAGCTTGCACGTGTCTATTTGCATAATGTTTAAGTTGCATTGAGCTGAGCGTTTATATTCACCGCATCTTCAACTGATTTTCATCATATTTTTTCAGTAAATCTTAAAATGATTATGGTATTTCAACAACACGGCAACAACGTTTTTGCACTTAAAGTTCAGTTATCCTGTTATATTGTTTCTCCCTTTTTTTATTCTTCAGTTTGGTTCACTTTTCACTCCTCCTTTTAGATCTAAGTGTATTTCCATTTGTCCTCCGGAATTGGTTTCTATTTTTGGGCATTTACCTCTCTCTCCCCCGTTCTCTCTCTCATACTCTCTTTCACTCCTCACTGTTGGATTTTTTTTCGCTCTCCTTGTTTTTCACCCTCCTCAATTTCCCTTAATTACAAAATCATTCAAGGTTTATAGTCGTCTTAATTGACTTTCAAGCAAGAAGAAATGTGAAAATAACCCTCTAAGTCAGTAATAGGATACAGCTGATAAAGAGGGCTCATGCTCAGGGCATATGAATGTGGCTGTGGCTGCTGCTGCTGCTGTACAGATACAGAAGACAGCAAAGACGTACAGTACCTGAAAGCACCACAGCATAAAACTATGAGGATATCGGTCAGCAAAGGGCTCTGTGGTGTAATGCCTTGAAATTTTTCAGATGAGTAAATTCGGTGCCAGATTTATGACACTGAACCAACTGGTAAAATGTATTAGCACATGGACTGGCTCCCAGATGTCTGGCCTAATGTCACCATCAATCCAGCCACATGTATTGATTTATCATAATGTCAGTTATGATAACATGACTGTTGAAAGCCAGAACTAATGTGCAGTATAGAGCTTTTTATGTGTCAGCTGACCTTTCTGGTTATTATCCACAGCTGCAGTTTAGTTTAAATGCTCAGATGTTGATATAATAGTACTTCCTTTGAATGTTTGCGTTGTTACACTTTAATTTTTTCCTTTTTATTTTCATTTTAAGTCTGTCTACCAGTCCTTATGGCACGTTGCAAGTGTTTTTAGGTAAACTTAAAATATAAAATATTCATACCTCAGTATCCTAAGTTTATTGATGCTCATATAATCAACAAAAAAAGGTAAACAAGTTACATTAAAGATGTACTGTAAAAAAAGAGAAAAAATATTGAAATTTTTTATTATTTATTCTGTTAGAGATGTTCCCCGTTTTGATAAATTACAAATGATATCTAGTAAAATCACAGAAAAAAAAAATATTTTTGATGTCAACCCAACTAAATAAAAACACGACAAAACTGTACATATGCCCACATCATAAATCTATATTTTTACAAATAGTAATTTATTTATTTATTTTTCACAATGTTTGAGCTTTAAATGAAGCACTTATTACTGTATTTAATTCAGCAACATGTATGAAATATATTTACTATAAAGAATATGTATATTTAAGATTGAAAAACGGTAAAGATTTGTCTTTTTTACTTTAATTTCACAGATTATTTTTGTGTTTTTCATGCTGACTGTAAAAACAAAACAACAAACAGACAAAACAAAAAATTGCCAAAACTGTAAATATTGTCCATATCACAGATCTGTACTTTTACAAATAGTCATTTGTTCTATTACAATGTGTGTGACTAAAAAATTTTCAGTCAGCTAAAAGAACATATTATGATAAAGATGAGTTGATATATTTTTATATATTTAATATATTATACTTTATGTGTATCACAGTTTTTAATGTATTTTTTTCTTCCAACATTGCTGCCAGGTTTTCATTTGTTTTCAGATTTTTTACAGTGCAGCAGTATACATATGCTTGACTATTCTGCTTTTAGTTTAGCTTCTTCCAAAATTATTGCCAATTAATGACTCGAAACTATACAGTGGTAAAGCGTTTTCGAGGGTGAAAATACATTGAGCCAGCTCCAAAGTGCAAAAAGTTCTGAGTTATTTAAAAAATGAATTAAAAATATATACAAAACTTTGTGGACATATTTCATACAATGCAGTTCTTGTAGTCTGTAAATAAGAATTTCAGTTTGCTGTTTTTCCCGTAATGGTGTCCTTAATGATTCTCCATTTATTCTCCTCCTTATTTTACGATGACATGTACTTTCATAGTCTTTGACTTTCTGTCCAAAAATCGGTTATTTTCTGAATGCCGCCGCTCATCTTTTACACTGATGATTAAACTGGGATTTTCATCTAAACCTTGGGAGTGCTCCAACTATCAGCCGCCTAAAGCGGTCTGTGCAGGAAAAATAAAAATATAGATAAATTAGACTTTTTACTTTTATAACTCAAAATACCCCAAATTTCTCCTCCCGCTTCGACACTTTTTGCTCAACAGAAATCCGCCAAACAACTTTCATACATTAATTCACATTTGTTCAGTTAGAATATTAGGCAGAAGTAAACAAACATTGTCATCAAAGCCTATCCTGAGGAATGAGTATGAGTATGTGAGCGTGTGAATGTGAGAGAGAAAGCGTGCATGCTTCAGTGCATGCATATGAGCTGTGTCTTGTGTTTACTTGATCCAGCATTGCTGCGCTCCTCGGGGGTGCTTGTCTTCTGGCTCTCCAATAGAGTTAGAACCGAGTTAATACCCAAGAGCGCCGCAAAACACAACTCAAGTCCAGGCAATAAATCCTCCCTCACAGCATTAGCTCCAGACAGAGCTGTTTAGCACAAGCTTACAGTCATCAGGCAGGCCAATGATTGAGGGGAGGATAAGGGGTGAAGCACTATTACATGATTGTAAGAGTAGCAGACCGGTAATTAGAGAGCAGACTTAAGGAACAGTGATTGGTGGTGGTGGGGAGATAAAGTGATGTGAGGGCTGAGGGTGAGGACAAGATGAATGGACAGAGGAGATGCAGAGCAGCGGAGTTCAGAAGCACAAAGGTAGAAAGGGAAGAGTGGGAAGGGAGCCGAGAGGACCTTAGAGAAAGACCTGTGGAGGCAGAGAGGCAACAAGGCACGAATGTAGAAGTAGGTCAAAGCTAATTATGGGGAGAGATAACGTGCAGAAACAATTTAGTGCTGCAGACGGAGAACAGAGACTCAAGTGATAGTGAGATTTTAACTTCAGCTCGAATTTAATCCTACTTAAGCAGAGGTTTGTTTTGACACCGGTTTGGAGAAGAATAATTGAATGTTTATGCATTGCATGCCAGCCCGTCCACACACTCATAAACTGTGCTGCAGCACAAAGTCATAATTCAACACAGCTGTCCACATAAAGATGTTTACCAGTAATCTACAGATTGTTGACAACCCTGTTCTTCTTCTCTCTCCCTCTTTTCACTGATCTGTGTTTGTTCTCTCTTGATTCTCTCTCCCCTTGATATTCTCTGTGAACACTGTGTTCCCACATATCATCGGCATTTTTATATATGGTTTTGCCATTTTTATCCTCTCTGACGTCCTTTTGACATCAACATGATCACCTGCTGCCATTTTTTCCCTCACTTTCATCTTTTATACTTTCATCTTACCTGCCCTGTCTTGTAACTCTCTCGTTATCTCTAACTCCGATGTCTTCCTTGTTGTATCATCTCTGTCCTCGGTGTCCCACTGCTCAGTTTCGGGGACACCTCCCTCTCCTCTGCCTCCACCCTGGAGCACATCCCATCCTCGGCCGTGGCTCGTCCTCGTCCCCTGGTCCGGCAGCAGAGCCTCCAACAGCCCCTCACTCACCAGCCCCCTCCGGGTCCCAACGACCCCCCGGTCACCTCACAGAGCCTGGGCCAGCTGCACACGGGTCCAGGTGGCGGGGGCCACCGTGGAGGCCCGCGGGGGGTCCGGGGGAGTCCGGCTGGAGCCTCCCGGTACAGAGGAGGAGGGGCGGGCCGATCGAGGTCGAACCCAGGCAGCTGGGACCACATGGTGGAGCAGATCCGTCACAGAGGGCTGGATGTCAAGTCGTTCTTGTAAGTGTCAAGTTTTCTAAAATATTACATCAAGAGATACATCATGATGGTATGTGTTAAACTGCTTAACTCATTTAGGGCACAGTCTAGCAATAAGTCCTACCTTCTGTTATTTTAGGGTCATTTGGGTTCTGTACTGTAGTTTGCAGTGAAAAAGTCCTCCCTGAAGATGTGTTCACAGAATCAAAGATACAAAAATCAATGAGTCTAAATATAGCTCCTGTGAGTGTCGTACTGCTGGATGACAGTAATATTAAAATAGCACAGATTTTATTTATAGGGTTAGAACAATGAGTTTGACTCAAAATGCAAGATACAGAATTTTAATATAAATAGATACAACAAACGCTAATGGAGACTAATACAAGTACTAAAAATGCAATATCAAAATAAAAAATAAATAAATAGAATAAAATAAATTGAATTTAAAACTATAAACACAAGGATGAAAACAATAACAATACAAATATATAATAATAATATTAAATCAGTACATGAGTAAGTGAATAAATGTAAAAGAGTTAAAAACAAAGATGATAGTAATGTTAAAATACCTTTGATTTGCTGTGGTTGCTTGAAGTGGAGCTAATTTTAACTGTTTTATGTGAACTTAAGTGGTTTAATATGTTTTAACATGTTTTTGTTTGAGTTGATAATGTATATTTGTTGTAATATTAAATGTACAAATTAATTGGAAATATAGAGTAGAATAAAATTTAGAAGCACTTTCATGTTAGGAAGAAACTGCTTTTGAGTGCAGTACTTAACTAAATGTACTTCGTTACATTCTACATTCTGGTTTGCTGTATTGTCGAATGCCTTGTGTTCTGCTGAGTGGTGTCTCTAGTGGTTTGTCCATCTCTTTTTTTTTAAGTAAATGTGGACAAAATATTAGAAACAGCTCCCGGTAATGCAACACAGACAGCACTGCCAAATCCAGAAAGATTCTGCCTTCTAGAGGGGAGAATTTATTGGAAGATGCTGCTGAATTAGTATTTATTTAGCTTCCGTGTAACAGACTGGCAGAATATGAACACTCCTCTGTGTGCAGATGATGGAACTCAGTCACATTTTTACAAAATCTAATGCAATCCTCCACAATAAGCCTCCAACAAATAGTGTCTTTGCAGAATGTAAAATCTGACATAGTGTATAGTTTGTTCCAGAGATACTGATTCATGTGAACAATGATCAGGATTTAAGTTGTGATGTTGGTGTGTGTGTGCACTAGGAGCTGTATGTTTCAGGTGTGACAAATTATGCTCCAACCTTATTTACTACATGATTCACATCAGTAGCTAGTCATGTAGATCATATTGTCTGTGAGTATGCTGCATAGTGATTTTTGCAGGCCTTTTAGTTCTTATTTATATTCATTAGTTTGTCATCACATGTTCATGTGTTCGTATTTGTGTGCAATTTTAAATTACCCCATTCTGGAATACAGAGGGGCAGATATAACATCTGAATATTATCATATTTTTGAACACATGTATTGTCTGCTGTATATTGTGAAGACATCTAAGAGGTCTTAAGAATCTCAGATATGTTTTTAACTTCACACTCTCTTAGTACACGTAGATACAACATGAACTAAACAGCTGCAGTATTACGTGGGGACTTTTGTCATTCCCCCTATATATGTCTTTTGTGCCTATAATCAATCCAGCAGTAATAAATGTCAGCTGAGCAACATTTGAAACTCATTAAAGTACAGATTTCTTAACATGTATTTAGCTTGGTGAATCAAATTGTTGTATACATTTAAACCGTAAGACTTGATTTATCATTTCTTTCCACAGCTTTTCCAACATAAACTGACAACAATTAGATAAACTTCAGTACCGTAAGATACAATGCCCTTTAATCCTGAGCTAACCAGGTTTCAAAAGAAATATTCACCCCACAGTTGGCACGGATCGTTACAGGTTTTACGACACCAACGATTTTCTAACTCATCCACTACTGAGCAGAGCAGCTGCTGTTGTCCGAAGGCCACCGATTGTTTGAGATACCGAGCACGGAGAGCTCTCCTCCTCCTCCGCTTGACTTGAGTGATAGATTACAGATGATGTGCTCCACAAAGCAGCCTCACGTGCACGCCTGCCTCCCTTCCTGACCGTAAACATGGACACTCGCACACATCCACACACCACAGCCCTCCGCCCCTGTACTTTCTGCATGTCTTCCCATTAATAGTGTCTCCAGGCCAGTGACCTCCCTGCCTATGTGAATCATCATTCAAATAAGGCCGGAGCGCATTCATATAGTGAGGCGGCGTCTCCCATTGTCTCCCCTCGTCCTCATGAATCTCACTGGACCAAACAGTTGTTGACCCTGGTGGGGAGAAACATGAAGTGAGAGGAGGGGGGGAGTATCATGCATTTGTGATCAGGCAGGTATGAGCAGCCGAACGCAGCAATTTCACCTTTCACTCGTATCCATGCCTGTCGCACAGCGTGGAGACTGAGCCCCGCCGCTTTCATTTCAGATCAATAGAGCTGGTGTAGGTGGTAATGATTTCAGCATCCGCCTGTTGGAGTGCGCGTGTCTTTTTTGGTCATCTATACAAATCCATTGACCTTATCGATGAGCATCATGTTGGTGCTGTTTACAGATTCCCAGTGGGCCACTGTCTCTCAAGTGCTAATGTGTTCCTCTTGTTGTCGATACGGCTTCGACAAACAGCATCTATCTTTTTATGGGTGGGATTGCACTATGGAAAGAGTAAGCAGGCTGGTAAAAAATAAATGTGAGCTATGTAGAGGTTAGAGGAAGAAGATCAGAGGAGAAAATACCCCAAAATATCCAAAAGAATTTGCCTATTTAACCAAAAATTTTTAATATATATTTCGATATTCATCCATATTTCTTGGCTATTTACACAGTGACACATGTGTATTCAGTGTCGAAGTAGTTTTTGAGTCATTATTGCAAGATTGGAACCATTGTAACATTTTGGTCACTGCTTTATAGTGACAAAGGAACATTACCAAAGCAATTTCTTCTAAAATAAAAATTTTAGTTCCTGCGATTTCATTGGGACTCACCTTCTCTCATTCATAACCAGGTCAAATCAACATTTAAACCAAAATAAAACAGCTACTAATCCACACAATATAAATGGAAATTCTTTCTGAATCCTGTAATTAGGCCTAAAATTGTCAGTCCACTGACGTTCAGGGAAATCTGCAAAAGAAAATGTGTTGTGGAGTGAGAACTGCCTTTTAGGAAATTACTGTGGTGAAGAAAATATGTAAAGGTTGTCCTTGGATCAGTACGCCACATTAGAGGCTGTATGAAAAAGAAAGAGCACTGCAGAGAAGAAAGTATGAGAAGCAAGGCTACGGCAGAATATGTGCCCACATGTGGGATGTTATTTGTGACTGTGAATTACAAGATTAGTTGTGGGCAAATGTTCATTTGTTAAGGGCAGTGTTTGCATGGCCTCTTGAATTCACGGTGCAGCATACTTTAGCAAAATGTAATTTGATTGACTTCAGGCATGTTTTGAGGAACAATAAGAGCTCAAAATCAACATGATATATTCCTTTGTTGCAGGTTTTTGTTCAGGCCACTGCAATTTTCATGGATTTCTTTTGGTTTTTCTTCTGTTTTTTAGTTTCCTGCACATCATTTCAGTTGCTGCTGCTTTCTCTAACACAATCCAAATCTCTTTTTGAGGGTTTTGCTGTTTTATTTATATATAATTATTGTAAATGAAAACAATAAATCCACTGAGGCATCAGTAGTCCTCAACCTGTCTGCTTAGGATGGCCATTTCAGTGAAACTGTATGACTACCATACAGTATCAGTGCAGTAGACTAGGAAAAAAAAACCCCATGAGAAATTGAATGCATCCATGGCCTTGTAGGAATGCACACTGTTCACTGAGGCATTATATAACTGCATTTCTTGTAATGATGAATCATACTATATGAAAAAGCAGCGCATGGATGTTTCTAACCGGTTGTATATCAAAGGTTAGCCTGTGATGATTATCGCTTTTATCATCCCATGTATTTTAATGATATCCACTTTGCTGTAAAACAGAAACATTCACATAGCATCATGTCAGCATTAAAGAACTAAGGAAAGAATCAAGTCAGTGTGTGACAAATAAATTGGCACCAAAATAAGCTGTTTCTTCAGTGGCAACTGCTCAGACAACAGCATGCTACAGCATAAAGAACAATGAGTAATCCTACGTGCTGCGCTTGATTTTGTAGTAATTCAAAGGCTGGATGGCTTTTAACAGCACACTCACAGCTTCATAGAGTTGGTTGAAAGAATAGTGAAGCAAAGATATTCTTTTACTGATTCAGATTTATTTTCTGC
Source organism: Amphiprion ocellaris (assembly GCF_022539595.1). Taxonomy (NCBI): domain Eukaryota; kingdom Metazoa; phylum Chordata; class Actinopteri; family Pomacentridae; genus Amphiprion; species Amphiprion ocellaris. The sequence continues at coordinate 9,810,038 of NC_072766.1, forward strand.
TGACCTCTAATGCCTTCTCATTGGCTGAATGAACAATTCTAACTTTGCATTATTTAAATGTTATCATATACATACATGCAATATATACATAAGGCATGCTAATGTTAAAATATGCATCTCAGAGGTAATTTTGGTGCCAGTTTGCACGTCACATGTTGACAGAAATGTGTCATGCAGTGAAATTCAAAACCGTAGGTTGCATTTGTAGGGTCTGGGTTTTGTTCAAGATTCAAGACCCTTTTTTTTTTTTATCATAAACACAATTATACAACGTATAATGCACAGTGAAATGTATTGTGCACCTGTGTTAGTTTGTTCTGCAATAAACCAACAAAAACTATTTTTTCCATCTGTTTCGAGTAATCATATTCAATGATATCTACATCAAAATCAGCAATAGGATACACAAAATTACAAGAAATGCACGCAGTAAAGTGTGACTCAGTTGTTAGCTTATAAAGGTCTGTATTATATCTCAGCTCACTCCATGGCAGACAGGTTTGTGTGTTAAACTAAAGTACGGATTGAGCATTTGTTCAAATGAAATATTGTAGCATCCTCACAACAGTCTACCACCTCTCTCCCTCTCTCTCTTTGTACATGAAATGGATGTGTGCTGGGTGTGTTGCCGAGTTTCTGTCACTGCCTGTTTGTGTGTTTATTTGTACATGCTGGCTTATGCGTGTGTGTTTGTGTGTCCCTGTGCCTGTGTTTGTGTTTGTCTACATACTCGTGTGGTCTTGTGATGTCTTGTTTGTCTGTGTGTCCAGTGAGGGGAAGATGGTTGTTCTGTCTCTAGCTATCGGGCTGGCTGAACAGGATGACTTTGCCAACCTGCCAGATCTACAGGAAGCACCAGCGAGCAAAGAAAACGAAACCACACCAGAAAAAAGGTAACGAAAGAGAGAGAAAGAATGTGACGAATGTGGTTAGTTAAGCATGGAAATAAATGAGCGACTGAGGTTGCTATTTGTCATGTGGTGGAGAGGTTCGCAATTATGTGTAATTTTAAAGAGCTGCGGGGCTATTTGTCTCTGCTGTGTTGATGAAGTGGTCTGTTGGTGACCTGTGTAGGGTGACCTGAAAGACCAGCAGTTCATGGTAATTTTGTTACCCTTAAAAACTGAAAAAATCTTACATAAAATGCTCTTTTTCTACTCATAAGGTTTAGAAATATTCCGTTTGACATTACACTGAGCCACAACGTTAAAACCACCTGCCTAACATTGTTTAGGTCCCCTTGGGCACATTGGCAGTGGATCCTTTGGGTCCTAAGGGTTGTAGGGTGCAGGGATCGGGCCTGTTTCAGCACAAACCATGGATGCTTGAGATTGCTTCAGATTGTGGCTTTCAAACTCCCCAGATTTTGGGACATTTGGAGGCCAGAACAATGCTTGTGGCTCTTTGTCGTGTTGCTGTCGACATGTAGCTGTTTGATTGGTGTGCAACAATGTTTAGCAAACTAGCATCCATGTGAATGCCGCGTTCCACGCATTTTCCCTGCCAGTGATTTTAAAGTTGTGGTTGATTGATGTAAACAGTTTAAAAGAACGCAGTTGAATCTGGCCATGAATCTGAACAAATCAAAAGTATCAAAAGTAAGTAATGATCTGCCATCTTTCACAAATTGAAAACCATCTTCACATCAACACTTCAACTGAAGTACGAATATAAAGAATCCAGATGTCTCCAGGGTACCTCACCTCTGCAGAGTACATGCCTTTGTTTTCTACAGTAGTATTTATTTAACTGTGAAGTGTTGGAACTGTCACATTTAAACCTATTAAGTTAATACCAGCCTTTGAAAATCCATCATGTGTAATCTACTGCAGTTGTAATTATACAGTACTGTGCAAAATTTTTGGCAAGAAAAGATTTAGATTCTTATCCATCATCCAGTTCCATCAGTGTGGTTGTCAGTCCCAGCGTGACAATGAGCCCAAACATACAGTCCAAGTTGTATAGAGCTCTCCGTAACATCAGGAATAACAAGGAGCCCTGCAACAGATGCTGTGAACCCCACAGAGCCCAACTTCACCATCATGGAGTCAGTGTGGGATTAAATGAAGAAACAGAAAAGCCTCAATCCACAGAAGAACTGTGGCAAACAATCTGCCTGTTGAAGACCTTAAAGGGTCCTCACATTAAATTTTGATTAGTTTTTAGTCTTCTATTAAATTAACGAGACAAAACTATTCATTGCATTGTCTTAAAGGTACCCTCATTTCATTTTTGTGCCTAAAACTTTTGGACAGTACTGTATGCATTCAACTCCTCGGGCCATTAAATCCACTATTCTCGGTGTTATGACCTTACTTCATATTGTTGTATTAATAGGGTTTATCTATGTTTAATTAATAGGTTGTTCTCTGGCTTCCAGTGCAAAACTAAAGCACAGACTGCTTTCCTTGTTATTATTTTCTTATGATGTTCATTGTTTGTCATTTTTCATTTTGCTTATCACCATATTTTCTTTCCTAATTCACCTATTTTGGCTCCCTTTCTCCCATTTTTTTCATGTCCTCTGTGTTCTCCATGCAGACCTTTGAAAGTCTGCTTGTCTGCAGCTCTTCACTGCTGGTTTGATCTTTGAGTCGTAGGCACAGGAGAAGGGCACCCTCATTATTTAGAAGTAAGATTCCTCACATGAAACACTCATCTAAAAATATGCTAACCTCTCATCTAGCAGTGATCTCACAGCAGCCGTCAGAGACTAACACAGTCTCTCAGCTGGTGAACAAAGGACTGAACAGACTGCTTTCTTATCGCATCAGTGTTTGAGGGATAAAGTGCTTAGCCCAGTGTTTGGACACTACTGGGCGGAGGATAAACCCTCGTGTAGGTCAACGTAACCCGACATACATTTTTCTTCAGGGATCTGGGTTTTTTTTGTTTGCTTTTTTCAGAAATTGTTGCTATTAAGTTCAAATACATTTCTTAAACGCATTAACTTTTCTCAAAACCTCTCCACAGCGCACCCAAGTGTGCCGTTCTAACTAGGTCGTCTGTGAATATGTGGCTGATGAAAAATAGAGGTCTGACTTTGAAGAACAGAGCATGATAAATGCGTCTTTTTCTGACATTGTTGAAACAATTATGACTTTCTTTATGCTTTTTAAATTGAATTGAAAAGGTCTAAGAGTCAGGCTGGGGATGAGGACCAACTTACCTCTTGTCCCCAAATCATGCTCTCTTCCTCTAACTGTCTGGAGGTCTGTCAAGCACCGAACTCCAATCACATCCAGCCAGCTAGCCTCTACCCAGAGGGATGGCGTGGGCCAAGTTGTCTAGTGTCCTTCCACAGCTAATAACAGCTCTCCATCATCATCTCTGTCCGTCTCCCTCATCTCTCTGTCTCTGTAGTTACCTCGTAAGCTCGTCTGCTGCCTCGCTCCCGGCTGTTTTCCTGGAGCCCAGCAGACTGAGAACGATGGAACGGGATGATCCTGCCAAGATTATATGTGACAAGACAATATGCTGTCAGACAGTGAAAGAGAGAAAGAGCGGGAAACCTTTGCTCTCAGCTTTTTCCACAGAAATATGATACAAGATAAAAATACACACACCCTTGGAGGTTTGAGGCTCTGTTGGTTTATTAATGAAATCAAATGCAGCTCGGAGCAAAAGTATCTGCAAACACCAAATCTGATAACAGAGAAATAACGGGATACAGAGCAAAAGCTGTGTGTATTAGGTCAAATGTACATTTGTTCAGACAATCCCTCTAAATATAGCCTGTAAGAAGCAAGAAAAAACTGTAAAAGTAAGCATTTGTCTTCTTTACAACAGTTTTTCTACTTCTGATGATTGTAAGTCTAATATTTACTCTCTTTTTAGCTCTGTTTGTGTCTCCACCACCTCCACAAAAGTTGGGTATTTTAGTGCAAAACAGGTCTCTTTGTTCACTAACTTGTTGCTAACTTTGTGTCTCTGCCATTTGTTGCCAGGCAAATAATGTACAAAACAGACGCCTGCTGCTGTTGGAAATGAAAGCAGTGGGTCTGGACCAAATCACTAAACGTGTGGGGCCATAAAACCGAAGCAGTATTACAAGAAGTTAGCAAAAGACTCCACAGAGCTAAGAGTTGATGATAATTCTCTGTCAGTTCATTACAAGAGCGATCTCTTTCACAGTACGCCGAGTCATTTGATCTGTCGCTAATATGGAAATATGACTACAGCTTTAATGTGTTTTTTGGGGATTCAGTCAGTGACTAATCTACATCACAGCTGCAAAGTAAATTATTACCACAAATCATAGCTTAGAAAACTTTTTTTCTTCCTCGTTCAAAGGAAAATATGCTTTCATTACTAAAGAGATTAATGGCTTGGCTATTGAAGAACAACATGTTGCTGCCCCCATGACAAAAGTTTTTTATATTTTTCTAAGATGTCATCACTCATTTTGTCATTATAACCACATATCCTTTTACCTTGCTATATCAGAAAACATTATTGTAAGAATTTGCTATTATTAACATGATGAACTGAATCTTTATCGATTTCAAAAAGCCATAGTAAACAATGATTGATTGAAATATCGGTGGTATGGTATGAAAACATTGCACTGATCAGCTCAGTAATAATGTCTGATACATATATGTATAATAATAATTGTTATTATTATAATGATTGCTTTTTACTAAAGTGTTAATGCTTTCTTCTTTGCATCACCATTTATCATGTGGAAGCTTCTTGTTATACCAACATATGAACTTATCTTATGATATTATGAGAATTTCTTTTTTTCATCAAATTATGCGGAAATTCGTAGAATGAGATAAATTTCTAGCGGAAATGGAATGAAGTGTTAATGATATCATGAAAATTAGGAAATATGCCATAATGATATAAAAACATATTGCTATATGGTGAAAACCATTTTGTAAAACGTGCAGATTTTTTAAGAGAAGATAAGATCAGATCAGATAAGAAAAACTTTATTGATCCCGTAGTGGGGAAAGTTCCCCGTTACAGCAGCTCCAGAGGAGAAAAAGTATAAAGGCAGTGCAAGAATAAATTAGAAACACAGTGCAAAACACAGAACATTATATACACAGAAGATGATTTTTTTTTTTTTAAAGAAGACTATATACATGAGGATGAGGTTGAAACAGCTATTGCACGTAAGTGGCATGCATATGTAAGGGGAAAAAAGTGCAGCAGTAACAGAGGTAGACCAGTTTCTAAGGGAGTTTATAAGAAGAAGAAAATTGAGGAAATTTTGTCATGGTGGCAGCAAAAACACTGCTGTTCTTACTGAATGTAATCAGAATTTCCATACAGACACCGTAGTTGTTGCACTGAGCACTGAAATTGTTCATTTAAAGCTTGAGATATGTCTCTGCTTTCTCCGGGTACTCTGGCTTACTCCAAAAACAAGCTGAGGTGAATTGGTGATTCTAAATTGTCTGTGTGTTGAATGTGAGTGTGCTTGTTTGTCTCTATGTGTAGCCCTGCGATAGACTGGCGACCTGTCCACGGTGTCCCCTGTCTTCACTCCCAGTGTATTTCTGCTTCCTGTAGCTCAGTGAAAACCTCAAATATTTGCAGATCAGCCTTATCTTTTAGAATAAATCTAAACTCAGATGCACAATGGTTAAATAAACCCTGAACAAGCGTGTTGTGCTGTGTGACGGGTTAACATTAATTTCTGTTTTTGAATACAACCGTTGCTATAGATGCTGCCCACACTGCTGTTGTATATTTAGAGATCAAATTGCTTAAGACACCAGTGCAGCTGTGATTACAGTTAATTATAGTAATGTCAAAAGGTCTATTTTCCTTCTAGTTGATGTGCTATCTGCAGGCAGTGCCAGTGCTTCTCTCCATGTGACCTGAAAGGTCCTCTGATATCTTGTGTGTAGCTTCATGTTATGTAAGTTGGTCGGGTCACTGTGGTCGACCAGCTAAAGCCCTGCAGTGGACTGAACGTAATCACCCACCTGCAGATAACTATGATGGGAGCTCTAAAGCTATTTGTGTTATTATCATCTCAGAAAGCTGCTGTTGCATGGCAGAGTTGCATCTTAATGAGCTCAGAGGTTCACCACACACCGAGATGCAACAGGGAAATAAATATGAATACACCTAAAAGAGCTTACTAGCCCCTGACTCTGAACACTGAGTTTGTAAAAGCTGTAGAACCTGCAACGCTCTCTGGAATGGAGCGAATCAAAGTCTGCCTCCATTCAGAATGAGCCAAGAATGCACTATGCCCACACAGGCTGTCAATGATGGGACGTTCAAATCAAATGTGGAATTTGCAACACGAAGCTGCACAGCTAATCCTGTTTTGCTTTCACAAAAGAGAATCGCATCCTTAAAAGTGACTGATACTTAAAACTTTGTCATAATTTCAACTCTTGCTGCAAGTCCCAGTGTGCCATAATAAGTGCTCTCACTGTGGTCCACCATTTACAACATTTAACTGAGCAGAATGCAGCAGTGTTATCACAGAAAATGCACTGTAAATGTCTGAGAGGCTGGATGGAAGCTCTGTGTGACAGAAAAAAACCAAACCTCACAAAAACACATTCACTTGGGATGTTTGACTTTGAGTTAACAACAACAAATAATTTTACTAAACGGAATACAAAATATTATGGCAAATATTACCCTACAGTAATTGATGGGAGTCCAAAATGGAGCAAAAAGGAGGCTGAATATTGTACTTATTGGTCGGCCAGAAACACAGCTTTAAATAAATCCTGTGTCTGATGGATGAGCATATCGGCTTCTAGCATATTTTATAGTGATAATCTGTCCGTGTTCTGTTTGCAGCTTGTTCTACTGACCCCAAGTACTCAGAAAAGACAAATTTCTATGTAGGAGTTTTATTACATTATCATTTAGAGACTGGCATAAGCACATTTACAGCATGCTGTCAATACATGACATTTAAAATGTGTGCTGCATGTTGTTTAAACAATCGACATTTGAATGTGTGCATGCTGTTGATGTGGTCGACCTCAGTGGGATTTGGAGCCCTAATCTTGGCAGCGGTAAATGTTGCACTGCACTCGCTGAGTTGCACAATGCCAGACTGTACAGTATTAATCAAGCAGGAAGTTGTCGTCACCCTTTGTCAGCTGGCGTATCCAACTCTTTCAGTAGTGTGTCTGAGCCAGCAATCACAGTAAGTCAAGTCTCCTAATGACTCCTCAGGCCCGGCCACTGGTCCCCACGGCAGCCTCCGGAGCCGGCAGTGGCCCGGGAGGAAAGATGATTGGAAAGAAAAAGCGATGTAGGTCAGCACAAACGAGGCATCTTTTTAAAAAAACTGTCAGAACTAAGTCTGGAGCTCATTCACCATTTCCCAGGTTGCTGCTCGTGGCTACGAGCGGGGAGCTGATTTAAGAGAGCCCATGAAATAAAAAGAGAGGGCGGGAGGGCGTCACAACCGAGGTGACAGTGATCGGTGAGGGGAGAAAAAACTGTGCTCTTGGTGTCAATAAACAAATTTATTGATTTGGTGTCAAGTTTTGAAAGGGGTAAGACATCAGGATCTTTTAGTTATTCGGCGTGGATTTACAAAAACATCCAGTGGATAAATCTCGGGCAGCAGAAGTCTGTTCAAAGAGCATCACACCAGTGGGGCACTGTAGATAGCTCCATTAGTTGTATTAGCCTGTGTGTTGAGGGGGCGTTGGCCGAGTGATTTGTCCCTGTTGGTGGGGAGCGCTGAGTGGGCTGACATCGGAGCCTGGACCTCATCCATCATGGGACATGGGGACCTATATTGTGTTTCATGGTCTCCTAGGGCTACTGTATGATCAGCAAGACCCGGATACAGCATGTTTATGGAGACACACTTCCCATCCAGGCCCTGCTGGTAGCTCTCATCCCTCATGTTCTCACCCGTCCATCCACTTTCCCTCTGTTTCCCATTCCTCTCCCGTCCTCCTCATCAATTTCCTCTTTACCCTCTGTGGCCCCCATTTTGTTTTTCAATAAGACTTTGCCTCCTCATCTCTCCTTAGTTTCTTCTCAGCTCCTCTCTCAGGCTCCCCTCTGTGCTTTATTTATTCACATCAATTACACCCTCTTTCTTACTTTGCCCTTTTTGCTTTCGCCAGTTTGGCTTCTTTCTCTTTCTCCCTTTCCCACTATCTCCTTATTCACCTAATCCTCCCTTTCCTGAGGGTGTTGACGGGCACTGCGGTGGGATGATGTCACATCAGCACTTCTCTGTCAGTGTAGATGACTGTCAGCTTGGCTCTGATAAATCTGCCTCATTGCTTAAGGAATGAGATTCCTCTGTGGACAGTTTTTTCTGCATCAGTGTACAGTATATTTGCTCACACACCACTGAATCTTTCTGGAACTGCTTTCACCGTTAAATGCTTATACTAGTTGCAAGTTAATGTTTAAGGTTTGGCTCCAAATGTTTGGCTTTTAGATGCAATTTCATACGGCAAACATCTCAGCTCTATTTCTTGTTTAGTTAATTCACGGAAGCCAATATTATTTCATACTGTTTTTCCACACAGAAAACAAAAGGCAATAAATCTTAGTCACATTATAACTCATCTCTTACCCCAAGGCAGGTTAACTTAATTATTCTGGCAAGACTTCTGGAGATTGATAAGTGAGCGTGACAGAAGGTAAAATATGTACAAAAATAGCTTTTTCCAATGAGCTTCCTGTTAGAATTTCTTCTCTGAGTGATTGCTTTTTAGTCAACTCCTGCACAGTGAACTTCTCACCTGAAAGCATGTATCATAGCAATTTTTTTATTATATGACCAAGAATCTTTCATTCAACTCTGTCTTAGAAATTACATCTACTACTAATTTACTCTGCCAGTTATTGTTGCATTGCTCCATCGTTTTTCTCTTTACTAAAGTAATGTTCTGTTATGTCACAATAGTGTTTGGTGGGTCTTCAAAGCACAAACCAGGTTTCATTAAAACAAGAACGTTAAAGTAACAATCAGACTTCAGATTGACGACTAAATTATTGCCTTTTTTTATCATAAATAATTATGTACTAATTTAAGACTTTTTTCTGTTTTGAAAAACAAATCAAACCATTAGATGCTGTTCATTCCAGCAGCCTTGTGCCAGTCAAAATTCAAACTTTCATCATCATCATCATTATTATTATTATTATCCACTGCAGTAATATTGCACAATGACTCCCCTGTGTGCAAGAAGTGGGCTTTTTACATTAAATGTTATTCTTCACACTCAGCTTCAGTTTATTGAGAGTTATTTTGTATTTTATTCTAAATCTTTATAATATTGTGGGGTTTTTTTCTAGTATATATTTTTAAAATAGTGTATGTGTATCTTGTGATATGAAATTGTTGCTGCAAGACTGCAATTTCCCTCAGGCAGTCAATAAACTAATCTGTCTATTATTATCATTATTATTATTATTATCATCACTGTTATCATTATAATTATTATTATGAATCATGTTCTCAGATGAATATTACATTATCTTGGTTAGCCTGCAGCTAAATATATCCAAGGCAATCGAGAGACATAACATTATTGTGCCACAATATTTGAATACTGTTAGTGGTTGCTCATAATAACAAATTAAGGAAACTTTTACCTTGTTTTATAATATCAGTTGCACTGGTCCATTGATCTGCCCCTCTAAAGGTAACTGGCCAATGGGAATGCAGCATGTTAATAGATGACCACATGAGAACTTTGTGTAAGAATTGAAACTGAAAACAATCTGCGACAAAAAATTGAAAGCAGCAGTGAAATTCCGGTCAGTCAAGAATATCGTCTTCAAATGTAACACTTGACTATGTTTAATGGAAAGTCTTCCTTTGAGCTTATTTTTTTTGCCTCCACTTTATCTCTATTCACTCTTAATTTATTTATTTTTGTTCACATAGTATGGCACAAATTTAAGCTCATACATTTTGACACTGATACTTTTATTAACAAACGACATGTACTACAGGAGATTATTTCAACAAAGGTATTTGACGTTAAAAATTCATGTGTATGAATGTAATCTCTGGGAGACAAGGTTTCTGGATTGTACCATGCAAACAGATCAAGAGGTTAATTGCTGAGTAATTAATAAAAATCTGATTTATTCCCTTGACATGGAATTATAACACAACTTAAATACAATATTCCATTTGAATGACTTAGAGTGAAACATAAATACACATAGGCACATTTATGTAGTGACAGATTCTCCTGATAAACATATGATATAATTCCAATCATCATTTTAAAGCTTCTTCATCTAATCTGAACATAAATATCGTCTCTATCTGAACAGAATCTATCTAGATGTGTATGTACAGCACTCGTCCCATTAGTTGCCAAAGTCTGAGGAGTTTTGATGGAGGAGGGAAATATGTGTGTGAAAGCAAAAATTTAAACCGGTACTCCAATATATTTAGACTTCACATGTTGCTGTGTTCTCGTCTGTTCCCCGCTGCCAGAATTCTGCTTGAATTTTCTAACTTTTTTTCTTTCTAACCCAGTCCCTTCTCCTGTAATTACTCCCATGATATGTCTTAATCAAAGCTGGATGAATGAAGCAAGTTCCTTTCATTTATTCAGTCTTTCTTAATCAATGCTGCACTCCAGCAGATAATACACGTGGCACCGGGGGGAGATAAGATGTCTCTGCATTGTCCTTTGGGATGTAATGACCTGCTTTGTCCAATTACACAGAAGATGGTTCACGACTCAGATTGAGGCCATGAGGTCAGAAGTCGGGTTTTAGGTTCCACTGCGTCAGATCGAAGTGGTCATTCTCCAGGGACGTTGCCCTTGACCTTCAGGGGGATTACAGGAGTGACTCGCTGGTAGTTCACTTGCATCTCCCTACTGTTGAAAGTGTGGTGTGAGAGCAGAGCTATTTTTTTTCCCTGTGATGAACCAGCCTGTTAACAGGGGAAAGGAGGTAACTGCATAGCTGTACATTGCTGTCTTTGTTCTGTTACGAGCGTCGAGGGTAGAGGGTGTTCTGCGCTTCTCTTTGGCATTTGTGAATCAGCCATTTTCAGCATGAGCTCACACACACATGGCGGTATGTGCTGAGGTGTTTTCACAGGGTCACAGGAGGTTGGAGAAATGTAGGTATGAGGAAGTCAAAGAGTGAGTTTCAAAGGCTTTCTAAATGTTTGGTCCCTTTTGCCCTGTGGGCTTCTTTTGCTATTTTCAACATATGCCCCTCTCTGTGGAACTTCCTTGGATTTCGCTGGCCTCCTTTGAAGGCTCCTGTTACCATAGTTACTGCAACCCTGTGTAAAATGCATGATGGTAGTGAGTACAACCTTAAGTGGGAGCACACATTTCAGTAGTCATGGTTACAACAACCTCTAAAGGGTGAATTATGTAACTGGTGTTGTGTTTTAGACGAGATAGTCACCAGCAGGCAGAAAGGGGCAACTCGCCGCTACAGATGTCTTTCCTTCTGTCTGAGCAAATACCAGAGTTTAGCACCACGGCACATGTGACCAAATTTTTTTGCTTTTTAATAATTGCGAGTTTCTGTGTAGTTGTATCATTGAATCTATCACTGCAGCAAGAGGAATTCAGCTGTTAAGTGAGAATTAACTGGCTTGAAAGATAATAATTCTTTCTCCTCGTTCCTCAGTGTTACAGAGGCGGATTTTTGTCACGTCTCATCACTTCCTTTATATCTCCGCACAAAAAGCTAATTTGAGAATGTTATCATGTGTGCCTGAAATATTATGCTGCCCCAGCACACTGCTGCAGCCTGTGTGTGGTTGTGTGTGTGTGTGTGTGTGTGTGTGTAAGCAGGTGTGTGTCTATCTGACGGTGAGTAAACATGTACATGTGCACGCATGGATGAACTCACCTCGGTGCCACACCCAGTCACTCCATGTCCCACAGGCCGTTATCGTGTCAACAGTCATGATTCGATCACGCTGTGTGCAGCAGCAGGTCTTTATTTACCTTTCATGTCACCATATGTTAATGTGTGTGTGGTGACTTATGGAGAGCAGACACCACAACTGTACCTTTCTACAGCACAGGGGAGTAGTGGAAGTGTATCATCATGCTGATTTATCTCTGTAGAATGTCGCTGTGCAGGAAAATCTGCAAAAAAAAGGCACTACTCAGGAGGTGAAACTAAATACAGAGGAAGAATATAGTCATGTTTTGGTTGTTTTGGAGAGTTTTATTTATAGCTGATCGGATGACAAAGTGCAAACGCATGACTTGCCACAAAAAACTTTCATCAGAGTGAATGACAGCAACATTGGCTGTAAATGACACAACAACAGTTGCAAGAAAGAAAGAAAGACATTATTAAGGGAGAATACCACAATATAATGAGAAATTTACCTCATTTTTGTAGTCATGACTTCTAAAAATATAACAAGCATCATCGCTATTAAGAACAACAAATGAAACATATTTTGACATTGCCTCAAATAGCTTGGTTTAATTTGGCTCCTCCATATTTGTGTTTGTATCATTTGTCAGTTGCATTTCTGCACTGACACTGATTTGTGAATGAGAAGTCCACAATGTTAAAGAGATGGCAGCTGTGTAATTAATGATGCTGTGTGTTTTTGTTGATAAATTAAGTCATCAACCTCGACGCGAGACGATAACTTTGTGGTGTTTTGCTCCCCGCTGCTGTAACAAAACCTTCAGTGTAGCTTTCTGCTTTATCAGAAGCTATCCTCTGATTTTCACCTGGTTAACTGCTCATTTGGATGCATATAATCTCTGAATGCACTTTCTTTAAGGATCTCCTACACTTAACTGTGCCTCAAGTTAGACAGGAACACTTTACAGTATTTGCTCTGTTCATTTATTGTCCCACAGCTTAACATTCCGCTGGTTACTTTTATAGGTGCAACCGACAGTCCTTGATTTTTACGCTGCATCAAATTTATGCAAACGCAACAAAATTCTAACTTCCTGGTTGGTTTAGACTGAAGCTGGCAGAGCAGGGAGTATGTTTACAGTTGGGAAAAAATATATGCAGGCTTGCATTTGCAGTTTTTATAAGCCCCGTGTTAAGGTATTGCATGTGCTGTGCATTGCTTAGATTTATAGCCAAATATTCACAGTAGCACAGTAGAATGAAATGGAGATCTCCAATGTAAATAATGGACAAAAAGCCTGGCCGTGTTTACTGTACATGATCTTGATTGTTCAAGATTCACGTGGTCCCTGTCTTGTGTGTTGGGTGTTGATTTAGCGGGGCTCAGTGGGCTGTCACTGAGCCAACCCCTCCTACAAGTAAAGCATTTATAGACTCTCTGGGTAGAGACCCAGCTGACAGACATATATCATGTGCTCTATAGTCAGAATGAGGATGAAGCTGATCTGTTTAAAGGTGATGGAGGACACGTTTAAGAAGTGTTTTTAAGTGAAAGTTTTCAAATCCAGATGGCTGTAGTTTGGCTGTAAATCCACCTGGAATATAAACAACCACTTTTTACATTTTCATGCACCGAGTGTGCTGCAGAGATTTCAGCACTGGCAGACACTCCAGCAGAATTACCTTGACTGTGCCAACATCCGGCAGTTTCCAAACCAGTCCCTACTGTTCCCACACACTGAAAACATATGTTTAAAAACGTAAAAGGGGCAAAACAGTGATGGATTACAAACAACTTCTAAGTATCTGTTCTTTGATTTATTTTGTCTTGCAAAAATTGAAATTACAAACCAAATGGAGACTAAAGCAAAACTACCAATCAATACCAATCAGTGTTTTGACTATAATGCAAAAATGTTCTTGTTTCTTGTTGTCAAAGGAAAGATGGTGATCAAATCCTTCTGTTTCTATTCAGAAAAGAAAGCCACTCTCTACACAAAAAGCAATTGAAAAAACACTCAGCCCTGTCTAATCCTGTGTTGTTAAAATTATTTTTGCTCCTCTCTCAGCTTAGGCATCTTAACAGATTTATCACACTTTCCCAAAAGCACTAAGGTCACAATATGAGAGATTAAAGGGTTTTTATTTGCCCTATGCTAATACAGTATGTGCAGTGAAATGTAAAGTGACTGTTCCTCAAGGCTGTGTAATAAGAACAAGACATTATAAAGAACATTCTCAAAAAAAAAAAAAATAGAAAACTTGGTCCCATTATAAGTAAAACAGATGCAAAGATCATCTTAGCTTCAAATAAAGTTGTATGTAGTAAATATTGTCGCAAGATTTTGCAAAAACAGAATCCACATATTAATAAAATTCACAAATGATGCAATAACTGTATTAATCTGCCAATTACAGTTCTTTCAGATTGCATGAAAGAAAGTTATGTAAAAGCTAAGAAATGCTTTGTAATTTCATAATCTTTAACTAAAGGTTTGTATGTTTTTTGGTGAAAGGAGACAAAGGCTAAAAATAGAAGCATCACAGTGCAGATTAGAGTCAAGTCAGTGGCAGAGTGTGGCTGCCATGTGTTATTGTGTTTTCCCAAGATAACACATTGTTTCACCATGTGTTGACAGTTAATATTAGAAGCTGTAATTGAAAATTTACAGCTTAACCTGCGAACATCACTTCTGACCTGCTGGAGAAAATGATGCAGTTCTGTTTCAGATGTCTTCATCTGCAGATAGATGCAAAAGTAAGCCGTATTTGGTGAGAAACAGAAACCATTACAGTTCCAATTGAGTCTAGTGCTGCGTTGTTGGTGCTCCGACCCGCAGACCACAGGAAATAAACGCAGTGACGAATCAATTCTTTTTTCTTCCACACCGTATCCTTGTTTTTCTTTCCCTCCTTGCTCAGTGTCGCTCTACTTCTGCTTGTCTCTTCACTGTGTAACCCCTGTCTATCTCTCAGCCCTCCTTCTCCAGCCTCCTTCTGTTTTGCTTGCCCATGTAACGTGTCAGCTCGCTTCCTTTCTCTAGCTTTAGAGCATCTGACTCTTTACCCCAAACCAAATCTGGTCTGTTTTGTTTCCAGGCTTTTATCCCCCAGCCCCTTGATTTCTCGTTCAGCTAATGTTATCGTGCGTCTGCTGATGTCTCAGCCTCACATTAATTTAAGTCAGTAACCTCACTTTGTTCGTTCTATTAATCCTCTGAGTTTTAACAAAACAAATCCTCTCCTTCACTTTTTCTCAACCTCTGTGCGCAGCTAAGTCTTCAAATTTATCCTGCTTCTCGGATCATCTTTCCCACAGAACCTTTTTGTAATTTCACTCCTGCTTTCACCTTTGTGTTTAACAGCTCACCTGCTCAGTCGCTCACTATTTCTGTTTCTGTTTCTCATGCACACTCTGTCTCTGTGTTTTCTCTCTCCAGGTTGTCTCATTAGTCTTATTTGTCAATATGCCTAGACTGGAATCAGATCTTTGTGCTTTTCCTGGCTTCCAAATTGTTACATAATATGAGCCAGGAGCGTTTTTTCCCTTTTTAGTTTCTAAGGTTGTCAAGAGATACAACATTCATCTCCAAAGGCTGTGTATTATACATTTATTTCTGGATTACCTCATATTTTTTTGTATGAGCACGTGGCAGGTGGTGTTGGTAATTTTTTTACTGGTATATCTTTAGCTTGAAGACTTCTTTTCTATGTGTAGTTTGTGATTGTTGCAGTGTGTTAATGTAACATTTGTTCTATTACTACAAAGCTGTGGTGTGCTGTTTACATTTGTTTTCCATCTCCTTGCTAAGCTAAGCTAACTGGCTTACATACAAATATTAAAGTGGTATTGATCTTTCCTTCTTCACAGGGGCAGCATTATTTGGAAGCATATGTATGACCTTTCTCGACCATTGCCACAAACCTGTAAACATATTATTGCCTAAAATATTACTGTATGCTGTAGTATGAAGATTTCTCTTCATTGGAACTGACGGGAATCTTGAAAAACAGTCCCATGCAGACATTCTTTTTGCCACTTAATGTACAGTACACCACCACAGAATAGGAGCAGGTGAATTTATGTGAATATACTTGTGTTTGTGTCAATTTTATTAGAACTCCAGGTAACAAACCAGGCAACAGCCCCAGAGGACAGACCCCAGATGAGACCGGACGGCGCCAGGGGCCAAGCCACGATGCCAACTCTTCTGTTTCTGACTTGGCCAACTCGGTCACCAGTGACATGCTCATGGTAACACACAATGCCAACACAGTATGTATATAAATATATCTATATATAGACACATTTTATTGGTACACTACTAACTCATCCATGGTCCACATTGTTGAACTCACTTATATTTAGAGGAGGAGGACTGCTTTCAGCAGAGCCTCTTAAATCATAATACATGAGATGGCTGAGAGACTTCACTTGTGCTTCCAGATCATGTTTCCTAATTTGAGATGAAAGTTACATTCAGGGCTTGAGATAAGGAGGTGAAAGATGAGGTGAGGAAGTGGATGACATAATGTAAAAATCTCAAGAGGAGAGTTGTACTTATTAGTAATTAATCACCATTGTAAACCCAGTTATAAAAGCAGGTTATATTTTATTAAATGTAAATCAGCTGTACATAGAAAGCTCCTGTGCACTTCTTCTAGCTTGACTCTGTTTAAAAGTACAGCTTGTCTATTCATTTTTTAGTTTGGATACAGCAGTTGACCGCAAAGCTCAAATGATTCTCCTTTATTGCAGCATTTGGGACTGTGCCAAGTTAAATTTTAGTGATGGAAGACTATGCTCATTTTTTTCAGCTTGGGTGCCATTTTTGACCATCCTTCCAATCAATAATATTAACACTCTACTACATATCAGGAAAAACACAAGAAGCACACAACCACATGGTTTGTCAAATGGAACAGAAAACATAGGCATTTTACCATGCCTGCCAGCTTGCTACATCACAATAGTTACTGTGGCAAGTGCATTGTTTTGAATTGGTTTTTGTAGAAATTTTAGCCAAAGCTGCACAAATATGACCAAAGTTGCAATAAAAGTAATTTTGCATGAGCTGTTTACATTTGCTTGTGCATCGGCTGCTGTATATTACACTTTCTGCTGGTTCAGGAGGAGAGAAAAGTAAGCCGATACATTTCAGGTTAATTGAGCAAAGTTGTGTGAGAAGTGTTTCATCCTCCCAAGTCTTTCATCACTCAAAAAAAGAGCGTCTCCCTGTTCCCACTCAGCTCTGCCACCTGTGGAGCATTAGTTACTGTCGTACAGTATCTCTGCTAACTAATACATACAGCAATCATCATTCTGAGGCAAGAAACTGGGAGGGGAGGGGAGGGGACATGTGCCTTATTCAGCAAGGTTCGGTAATTAGCTGCAAAAGAACGTGCAGTGCAGTGGGTGCTGTGAGAATATGGCAGAGATGGGTATGACCACTGTGTAATTATGTGGGTTTCATGGTGTGTCTGAGGAATTCACAGTGGTGCCACTTAATGATAATACTCATTCCGGGCAGTTTTGCCAATGGCGTCTATACATACCACAACCCTCCTTTCGTGCTAAAAATACACTGTCCTGCAATTTTCAGCTACTTTTGCTGCTTTGAGGGGGGAAAAGCAATGGCGGTATGTTACAGACTTTATTCCACAGGCTGTTTTGAGAGAAAGGATAGTGTGAAATGGCGTTTGAACGTCAGAGTATATACACATCCAGCCCTCTCAAGCGTCTCAGGTGATGGATGTTGGGGGAGGATGAATTGGGGTCCTGTCAGCATCACATGGCTCTTATCAGGATATACTCTGACACTGCTTTCATTTTGTGTGATGCTCACAGACCCGTGAATAGTGTGGTGTGAAAAGCATGTTTGCCTCTTCATTATCACACGTTCACAAATTTTACAGAGGTTTATACATGCTTTGCTTGTTTAAAGGATAACACCAATAAAATTAAGCTTTTTATTCTAAAGAAAACCCACAACAAGACAGCAATTAGTTTGTCCTTCACTCAGTGTTTGACAATGTTGGTGGCGTCCTTTATTAGAAAAAATATAAGTTTCTTGAAAAAACTGCAGCACCAGGCTTTCAAATGTTACCAAAGCATGAGTAAATGATGCATTTGTTGGGGGCTATTTTCAGCTGTGGATTGATATACATTTTGCAGATTTATGAGTGTATTACAGCTGATTCAGGATTAGCTTTACTTCCCACATTAATTACAAGGAGGGAACATGTCATCTAGTGCAACGTGTGTCTCATTTTTGAGGTTTGAACCACAACATGACATTGAGGGCACAGAGGAATAAGCTATATCAGGCTAAAAATACACTATACTTGTTAACAGAATCATTTTTTCAATAGATTCCTTAACAAAAAAAAAAAAAAAAAATCACCAGATTTATCCAGTGCACAAACCTGGTCATGTTTTGTGCTGTTTGAGAATAGCATCATTGTTTTGGTTTCAGAAAAAGAAATTACAGAGGAGAAAGAAAGGGGGACTCCCGGAAAAAGAGAGAGTCTCCTAACGAAGAAAATGGAGAAAAAGCAATTTAGGCCAGCTGTTGGGTAGAGGGCTGCATAATGAAAAGTGATCACGTTCAGCATGGAGAATGAGGCTGAGCAGCTCCATCAGAAACGTGTGGGAGAATATGGAATTGGATATTAAATTTCTGGAACTGTTCCTTGAGTAAGGCCTCAAGCTCTTCCCTTGATCAGATAGCACTTTTCAAACTGGATTTCTTTCCTTCCCTCCAGGCCACGCTGACATCAGGGTCTGTCTCCCAACAGATAATGTGCCTCTCATCTCTGCACAGACATGCTCAGTTTCTGCCCCCTTATCGCCCAGCAGACACCGGCCATGTGACACAACAGTATGCTAGTTTGCTAGTTAGAAGCTGTGGTTTTTATGTTGAAGTGTAGAATTAGTGCCCCCTGTGGAGAGGAGTCTACATCTCTTATTTAGTGCGATACCACCTGTCCACTCCAC
Organism: Amphiprion ocellaris; assembly: GCF_022539595.1. NCBI lineage: Eukaryota > Metazoa > Chordata > Actinopteri > Pomacentridae > Amphiprion > Amphiprion ocellaris. The sequence goes on from NC_072766.1 coordinate 9,828,828, forward strand.
TGGAAGTGTTTAATCTGCGTGTGAACATGCTGTGAAGGTTGATCCTGTGTTCTAATAAGAGCAGTACAATTCTCTTAGTACTACATTTTCATTAGGTGTACCTAAAACTGGTGAAGTCTAATGCAGCTGTCATGTATTAAAGATCACTCCCTCGTTCACACATTCACTACTTCCTGTTATAGGCATTCAGTAGTTAATATGAAGTAGTGAATCATAAATCATCATCATCTGAGCCGTCACTGACAGCAGTATTGTTGCATAATTGCGATTTATCTATAATCTATAACATGCAACCCACTGCACTGTGGGATCAGTGTATGTAATATGGACAGTATTGGAATCTTTGTGGACAGTGTGAATATTTTGGACAATCTGGACACAATAAACTGGCAGAAAAAAATATAGTGCACTATGTAGTAAAACAATAAATACATTTCAGACACAGACTTTGCCTTTATGCGGATGTATATTGTATGTTGTCATGGTGAATATTTTCTCCACTTCATTTAGCTGCATCTTAGAAGATGCATCTTAAATCACCAAAAACCACAACCATTGAACTAACCATTGAACAACCATTTGACTAAGCTGGTAACTGAGGTTCTCTCCTGGTTTAGTTGAATAAAATAATAATAATTTTGGTTTTAATCTTGCTTGGTAATGGCTTAAAATGTATTTCTGTGAGATATTGTATGTATAGCTTATCAGCAAAACTTGTAATTTCTTCAAAACAGAGCTCAACCAGTAGTACACCAATGAAAACACACACCAAAACAAGTTATGTAACATTTACTTCCTCTTTCACCGGTGTCTCTCAGCTGTCACCAGGTTCGGAGGAAGACGACCACGAAGGTCCAGTGTGTGAGAAGCTGGGTCGCATCCAGTTCAGCGTCGGATACAGTTTTCAGGACTCCACCCTCACCGTTAAAATCCTCAAGGGCCAGGATCTGCCTGCGAAGGACTTTTCCGGTACCTCTGATCCATTTGTCAAACTCTACCTGCTGCCGGACAAGAAGCACAAACTGGAGACCAAAGTCAAGAGGAAGAATCTGAACCCCCACTGGAATGAGACCTTTCTGTTTGAAGGTACACCGAACATTTAATATTTGCACAAGCATGCAAGCACTTTTAAGCCGTTTTTTTCTGTGCTTCACTGAGATTGTATTATGCGCATTTACTCCTCAGGGTTTCCCTATGAGAAGGTGGTCCAGAGGACTCTCTACCTGCAGGTTCTTGACTACGACCGCTTCAGCAGGAATGACCCCATAGGAGAGGTGTCCATCCCCCTCAATAAGCTGGACCTGGCCAACATGCAGACTTTCTGGAAGGAGCTCAAACCATGTAGCGATGGCAGTGTGAGTAAGAAGGAAAGAGGAGGCGGAAGAAGGGTGGAGTAGAGGGAGGAGGGAGGAGGCAAAGATGAAGAGAAAGAGAAGATGGGACAGAATGTAACGGGTGATGTCATTCCTGGCTGCCGTGACGCTCCCGGGGGAGATGTGGCAGTGTGCTGGTGGGAGAAAGGATAGAAAGGGAATATAGAGGAGGCTGACAGGTAGATGGAAAATACACAGGCAGCCAGAGGAAGAAGCAGAAATACACGGCAAGCAACGGAAGGGAGTACAATGAGAAAAAGGGGATGAAAAGTAAACAATTCGCCATTGTTTTGTGTGTGATTTCTCCAGGGAAGTCGAGGGGATCTGCTGGTGTCTCTGTGCTACAACCCCACAGCCAACACCATCACTGTGAGCATCATCAAAGCCCGCAACCTCAAAGCCATGGACATTGGAGGCACTTCTGGTATAGACGACTCCTTCATCTTCCATGTCTGTTTATGGATGCACATCCAAATGAAAATGAGAAAATTCTGTTTTTCCTTGTTCTCTGCTGGGAAGTGACATCAAACCCACAATAAGACACAAGCATTGCATTCAGCTGTGGTAAACAGGAATGAGATTTTCTTTATTAAACAACATCCAAACTGACCTCTTTCCCCTTCCTCCTCAGACCCCTATGTAAAAGTGTGGTTGATGCACAAGGACAAGCGTGTGGAGAAGAAGAAGACGGTGGTAATGAAGCGCTGTCTGAACCCTGTTTTCAATGAGTCCTTCCCCTTCGACGTGCCTGCCCACGTGCTTAGGGAGACCACCATAATTATCACTGTCATGGACAAGGACAGACTCAGTCGCAATGATGTCATTGGAAAGGTATCTCCTTCCTTCTTCTTCTTCGCCTCTTCTTTCTTCTTCTTCTCTTCCTGTGCTTTTCTGACTCTGTGACAGACCATCAGCAGCTGATCATTGAGCCAGTCTATACTGACCCCTACTGGAACATGGACCTCAATCTGCTGCACTGCAATACAGAGCAAATGAGAAACACATCATTTATAGTTAGAACCAGTTGCTTTATTGAGGCTCATTATAATGCCAGTTATTAATGAAATGCAGGTAAATGCAGGAGCAGACAGAAAATGACATTTTTTTCATTTTCACATATACAAGGTTTGTCTAAATCCTGTTAATATCCCTAAAAGGCTGCTTTTAAACAATTCAATTAGGAATTATCTGAGTGTAGTTTAAGAAAAATGCATTTTTTCTCTGAGAAAAAAGTTGGATAGTTCATATTTCTCACTGTCATCTAATGATATTCAGAATTTGACCAGGTTTTGACAAGTGTCTTACATGATTTTCCTTGTGGTCAGTTAGTTATTTAATTGCTTTCTGGAAGGATTTCTTTCAGAGAACTGCTCCCTTTTAAATACAATCAAATATCCATTAAATGTCCACTTTTAATCACAATGTAATTCTTTGTATAGTTTAACAATTATTATGAATGAATTCCCCAGATGTGTACCAGTTAAACACTGATTCTACTTCACCCATTATTGTTGCCAAATTACATTTTTCCTTTCAGGAAACTTCAAGAAATCATGAGAAATTTACAATCCCATAAAATAAAGCATCATCGTGGAGTAGTTTCTGCTGTTCCATTACATCAGCCACATCAGTTTTGGTGTGTTACTCATTCATATGTATATTAGTACTTCACTATAATCAGAATTCCCTGTGCAGATTGATTGATTTGTTTGAGCTCCTCTTTAAGTATAGATATGTACAAGAAAAAAAAATCTAACAGTTCAGAAATGTAGAATTTCTATCAAGCATGCTGTAAATCAGAGCTCGAATCCATGTTCCCTTATGCTTTGTATAAAAAATCTTGCATGGATCTCGTCCGTCCTCTGCAATTACACACATGTACAGTAATTGCAGGTGCTGTAGCCTATTTATTGTCATCCTAACCACATATATTATCTGCCTACATGCAGCAGTTATAAGGTACTGCCTATTATATCATGCAGAAAAATAGCTTGAAAATTGGTCAGAGGAAAATGGAATATTTCATGGATAGATCTGGAGATTCTTCCTTGATTCAAATCACTTAAAGTAGGATCTTCATTAGTGGCAGCATTAGCCTTTCTTAGAGTATTTCGGTGGATGAAATCTTCTCCTTTAATGGCTCTTTTTTCTGCTCTGGAGCGGAGTTTAATTCGAGTTAGAGTGGCAGGATTAGTGATGAAAGAAGGGTTGCATTTAAGTCTTGTGAGTTTTTCTTTTTTCTTTTACACTCCCACTGTTCCTAGGGAATGCGCTTTACAAATAACATAAATCTCACTGTGATCATACAGATATTACATTGCGTCTGTCTCCCTCAGATTTATCTTTCATGGAAGAGTGGCCCTGCAGAAGTAAAACACTGGAAAGACATGATGGGTCATCCTCGTGCCGCCGTGGCCCAGTGGCATGCTCTCAAGGCCTGAGGGATCCAGCTACCAACCTGCCTACAGTGTTTTTCTCCCCAAGAATCCAGCATCAGCCTCCCAGCCCCTGCCCTCAGCACATATCCCCAACTCCCTGAACGCAGTCTCAAGGCTGCAGACCATGTATCATCTCTTTGTTCTCAGGCCTCTTTGATATTCCGTCGCCCTCAGTCCTTGTGACACCATCTTTAAATTTCACCCCTGTCAAGCTCTGATTCCCACCTGACCCCCTCTCATCCGTTTGTCTGAACTTAAAAATGTCTTTGATGTCTTCACTTACTTCCTCCTTGTGCCCTCTTTATGAGATTCTGTTTTTTTTTCGACACATCCCTCAGTCTGTCCTCCACCAAGTCAACCATTCCCAGTATTTAACATCTGAGCAGTACCTCTTGCCACCGATGAATATAAATTACCAACCAAAAATTTAATTCATATTCCCACCATCCTCCGTGGCGGCAAGATGGGCTGTGTTCAAACATGCACGAGTGTGACTGGCCCATGCAACCCATTTACCCCCTTAATGTGGCGTTGCAGTGAGGATTCGTCCTCTCTGCTGCTCGCCTTTTTGTTCAAGTCCTCTTCCGTTTCCGTCACTCTTCCTCCATGCCATTAAAATGCCTGAAAAATCAGGAAAACCCACACAGGCAATGGAGGAGTGATGGGCTGTATTTAAAATGGACTGCAACTGGACTCTGTCACTCGACTCATGTTTGAACTTTTTTCACTTTTCACTCTTACTCTGGTACCACTGTAATAATTCTCCCTTTGGCTGGAACCCCTTTGTTGTCTGTGCGTGCTGTGGGTGATGTGCTGTAACCCCAAATGAAGTTCTCTGACAAAAATAGGATATGAACATGAACATTTAACACTGGTCTGATAGGGCAAGTGTCAAAAAAATATACACTTTCCTATTTTCTTGGAAAAGAAATCCCAATGGACAGAAAGAAAAAAAAAGTGATTAATGTTGTGTTTTATTTTTTGATTTCAAAAGAATTTAGAGAATCAACCTGTTCTTCCAGACACAGAAAATAAGCAAAAAGCAGCTTCCATAAGTGTGGAAGTGTGGAATAATGTATGAGTGTTTGTGTGTGTGACAGAGTATTTTAGACTTGCACAGCTAAATTGAAGATGAGTTGAAAACAAAACTGCCCTTGATAATGATGGTAGAACTGTTAGAATTAGTAGATTAGCTGAGCACGTGGGAGGAGGTCGCTGAGTTTAAAGGGTCAGTCCACCCAAATCACAGACCACACGCAGTATTTTGTAATGTACTTTAGCCTAAATATTAAGCAAGACAGGCAGTTTGTGATGGAATGTATTTGTGGTTCCATCTGCGTTTGAATTGTGAAAATAATCGGGGTGTTTGTTGAATCATGAAAGCCCTAAATCCAAAATTCCATTTACTTCCATCATAAAGTTGGACTGAAACTTTCTGCCTGGCTTCGTATTTCTAGGAATAAATGGATAAAGCATGTTTTTGTTTTTGTGACAAATAAAAAACCTTAGCGCAAGGTCTCCTTTCTAGCTTTTTACTGCTTTGAAGCCCAAGACATCAGTGGGGCAACACCCTGGAGAAGACAGGGAGTGAGGACCTCACAGCACCAACACACAAGTGGTTAGTTTTGGTGCAGTGACGCCTCCTGCAAGCCAAGACCTGAGATTTTGGATTAACCTGCACAGCCTATGACCTAGAAAGTAGACCTTTTAGTGTTTCATTTCTGTTTGCAATGTTGAGAATAAATATTTAGGCTCATTTTTTTGTGATTTGGGAGAACAGACAATTTAAGAATTCAGGCCGTAACGACTACAGATGGGATTATGTCAATAAATCATGTAGATTAAATTAATCAAAACACATTGTATCCCCTCCATTAGGCCTTACAGAATACCATGACTCTTGTCTCTTTTCGGTTCTACAGAACTCTGTGAGTCTAGTGACAATTTTAGACTTGGTTTTGTGTTTTTGTAGTAAAGTTCCAGCTTCCACTTGTTTGCTTTACTGCCTGAATGTGACCTCTCCTGAGTCCTGTATAGACATGTGCTGATCAGATGAATGGAAACAAATTAGAGTAATAATATCTGGGGGGGGACGTCTTTTTACATTCCACAGTTTTTGTCTACTGGGTGTGTGTATGTGTGCATGTTTGCACTGTGAGTGTGAGTGTCAGTATTTGGACTTCAGTTCGTGTGATTGTGTTTACTGTGAGTCCCTCTGTGTATATCTGCACTAAGTTCTATTTTGCCAGTTTAATACAGAACAGCATTGTTGTTATTTTGTATGAATCCAGATGTACAAAGAAATATGTTTTTTTCTTTTTAAAGCGGTCACTTCTTTAAAAATCACTGCACTGGTTGCCGACGATGCTGGAACAAACCTCTCTCCATCGCAGGGTTATTTTCCTGGTGTGGTTTAACAGGGACGTTTGGTTTTGGGAGGAGGCCAATCTGTTATACACGAGCTGAGAGTGAAGGTCATCGGAGAAGTGTCACAAACAAAGCTTTACGGCAACCCACAATAAAAACCTGTTTTATTTGAGCATCAGACACCAGATTTTTAGTTGAGATAGAAGCAGCTAGCAACATTTTGTCCTGAATGTCCTATCTATCCTTCCTATGTGCTCCAATCTGATTCACCAAGGCCAAAAATCCAAGGGTGGCTCCTTAACATCACAGCTGACGCTCCCCTCAAAACGCCCCCATTGTGCACACATGCTTTCTGGCACAAAGTGTTCTGTGTGTGCCTTATAAACCCCGCCACGCCTTGCTCTTCACCATATGCGCTCCCTCCCCGAGAGTCAGGGAGGGGAGGAAAAAAAGGTGATACGGGAGATAATCATCACCTCTTTGCAAACTGTTAGCTACGTCTCAGGTCAGAGCCGAGCATTGGAGCATCCCAAAATAACCAGGTACATGGTCATGTGTCTGTCCTGACGGCCCGCATGTTAAACGGGGTTATTTCAAATGCTGCCGACAAAGCATTACATTCCAAAGGCTTAGGGAAAAGTCACTTTAATCAATGCAACTTAAATATTGGTTGAAGATTAGTCAGGGTTTGGTATATTTTTTTAAAGAAATCCAGCTAGATTCATCTTTCTACACTCTTCACTGGCCAAATTACCACACACTGGTAAAGTTTCTTGTTTTAGGGCATTTTCTTAAGGGACTGCTTGAGACAAAGAGAGGTTAACCAGCAACATTTTAATTTATATACTGTATAAATGATTGTAAGTGTCCTGTATGAAAAAAAAGAAAAAAATCATCAGTATTTACTGGGGTTGTTGATATCTGTCTGTCCTTGGTATCACTAACCCCCTGTCTTTCACTCACTTTTCTCTTTGTAGTTACACATCCGTGGGGTGCCCAATGTTAAATATCAACCATTTATTTTTTTGAAATCTGTACAGTGTATATAATAATATAAATGTGTATATAAAACAAAAATACTTCTGGTCTCGAATTTTTCAGAACTTTCTTTTTCTTTAGGCCACACTTATTACAAAAAAGGCAAGAACTTATTACTTTACATGGACTTTTAAAACTACAAGTCAAAAAATCCTAAAATTGCATCTGTTTAATGTAGTTAAAGCATCAATAGAAGAAAGTAGTAATTCTGCAGAAAACAGTGATGAAAATGAATACTAATGCATCACTAATGTCATTTGAGGTTTAAGTGTAAGACGCACATGAGGGTGTGTGATAGAAAATAATCAGATGAGATTTAGGAAAAACTTTAAAATTGCATTGCAAAGTTTTACATTTTTTTAAAATTTTTTGTGAAGTTGTAATTTGACCCCCTTCACCACAATTATTTGAATAAAACATCTGAGAAATTTTGCCAGGAAATCAGAAGCCGAGTGGAACTACTTACAGCTAAAAGCAAGGGGTCTAAACCATAAGCTTATTGTGAAAGAGAAGCTAAAATATTACACAATTCTAAAGGATTAATCTTTAGCAATGCATGATTCACTCATCATGTCTTTTAATGTAAAATACGGATGTGAAAAGGAACAAACAGAATCAGAAGTCGGAGTCAGAAACTGTTTCCTTGTGAAATGTGAAATGTAGGGGGAGTACAGGTATAATATAAAATGAAAGTAGTCTAGTAAAGGTATTAAAATAGTATTGTATCTCATAGGATCTTAGTTGCACTTGTGTTTATGTAGTTTGTTTGCTGCCAAAAACCACACAGTTCTGACTGTGAACTAGGACACTTGTAGTTGAGATTTGCTGCTAACTTTTGCAGAAGTTTAATTGCAAATGCATGGACGAAATGACAAAGCAACAAATATTGCAGTTACTGAAAAACATAGGCTCATTTGCTGTCTATTTTCCTCTCTCTTCCACCATAAGCAAAGATAGCTCCTCAGTTTGAAGGTTCTTTTAAATCTGTTGCCGATCTCTAGAATTAAGGAACTTGCCTACTGTGCCTCCTACACACTAAGTTTCATGGCATCTCCATCACAATACCAACTAAGAGAATAGCTGTGCGAGTATGCAGTGATGACAGAAGGTGTTTAATTCACCAACTTATCTAACACTTCCATCCTTAAAATTAAACGTGGCAAGCCTCCTCTCTGAACACTGAGAGCACTTTACTTCAGCGCATCTCTGCACACGACTCTCCAGCAGTCAGAGTTAAGACAAGAGGCAGGCTGGGGGTGCTGCTGCTGCTGCTGCTGCTGCTGGTGGTGGAAAAAGGAAACATAAGCACATGAGATTGAAATTCCAGGGGAGCAGAGGGTGATGGCAGGGCTGAGGATGAAACAGAGCGCTGTCACGACACGGGAAGCAGCAGTGGAGGATGACAGGAGCGCTGGGCTACAGATAGGCACAGTGGGTGTGCGTGGGCAACTGATGAATATACACTCTAAACAAGCCTCAGAGCAATAAAGACATGAATTGTGCTTCCCCTGCATGTGGGATCTTAAGGTGGAATCCTTTTTTTTTTCAATGCAGGAATTTGTGACAGCCACCATGAATCACATTCAGTTACAGTGGTAGAAGGCAGTTTTCACATATCTATATATAAGCAAAAGTACTGAAATGACCATTAACAAGTAACTAAAATTACTTTATCACAAGCTAAGGTTCTTCACTGAAAATCCTTCTTGATACAGAACTTAAAGTTAGTACCGTATGTTCGCGACCATAAGGCGCACCGTATTAAAAGGCGCAGTCTCAGTTCCGGGTGCTATTTCTGTATTTAACACATACATAAGGTGCACCGGATTATAGAGCGCGTGCATGGTAAAACATACCTGTACTAGCTTAAAACATGCATGCTAGCGTGTGTTTTAAAAAAGGCAGCGGAAGCAAAACTGAGTTCAGTTGTACTTTATTGAAGTATTTAGCAATGTTTTCACGTTGTTTTTTGATCAATCCTCATTCACAAATCCATCAAAGTCCTCATCTTCTGTATCCGAAATGACGATGACTCCGGCTGGAAACTTCTCTTTAGGCCGCGTCTTCCTCTTAGAAATCACCATAGGTGGCAGTTTCTGTCCATTAGCATGGCAGCCAGGCACAGCAGTAAAAGCCGACTTTTCGTGCCCCGTTGTGTGTATCGCTACCGTGCTGGTCCCCTTCTTCTCGACAGTGTGATTCACCGGGATGTCAAAAGTCAGCGGCACCTCGTCCATGTTGGTGATGTGGTTGGGCTGGATGTGTTTGTCGGCAGTCTTTTTACTGCAGTAGGAGCGGAAGACGGCCAGCTTTTCATTGTAATCCGCTGGAAGTTGCTGCGCCACGGTAGTCCTTGCCCGGATGGAAAGATGCCGCCGTTTCATAAAACGAAAGCACCAAGACGGACCTCCTTGAAAATGTTCAATTTTCATTTCTTCTGCAAGCGTTCTTGCCCTCAGTCGAATGGTGACTGTAGAGACGCTTCTCCCAGCTGTTCTTTGATCATTAATCCATTGCTCAAGTCGGTCTTCCAATTCGGGCCACCTCGCCTTGTTTCCGCGGAAACTCAGCTTCGTCTTCTTGACTTGGCGAAGCTCGTTTTCCTGCTTCCTCCACTTGCGAACCATGGATTCGTTGATCTTGAATTCTCTCGCGGCTGCTCGATTCCCATGTTCCTCCGCGTAGCTGATAGCTTGCAGTTTAAACTGGGCTTCGTAAGCGTGTCTCTTCGCATGTGCCATTTTAAGGGGTCCTTAGCCAAACCGATGTTGTTTTGCATAATGCAAATACCGGCACTCTATACCAACTGGGGGCGTGTCTTTAGCGTCTTCTTTCACGCCCACACTTCCCCCTTTAACGTTCTCATACTGTCCTCTGTTACGTCCACCTTTTCTCTATATAAGCAGCGTGTCAGCAGGAAATGCTCTCAGTCAGTCAAGCGGAGCTCATCAAAGTCTCACAATAACATTTACACATTTTGGAACTCGGTGCACACATAAGGCGCACTGCATTAGAAGGCGCTCCGTCCATTTTGGAGAAAATGTAAGACTTTTAAGTGCACCTTATGGTCGCGAAAATACGGTAGTTAACAACCAAATGTAAAAGGTCCCTGTGATTGATAAGTATTATTATACGGTATATTTCATGACATTGTTGTACACATTATTAGAAGGTAGCCTGTGCATGTGTTAGCTGCATTTTACTATTGTAGCCGCTCGAGGTAGATCTAGCTATAGTACCTCATATACAGTGGGTATTTCAGTCCAGTGGTTCACAGATTAGGCATTAAAAGGCCCCTCCATGGAGCCCAAGATAAATCTGGCAGGTCGTCAGATGATCAGTGGCAAAAAAAGATGCACTGCTACATATTTGTGTCCATCTTTTTGAACTCTTTCCAAGTTTTTGCTCTTTTTTCTGAGTTTTTTTTTCTGAGTTTCTGAGTGTCTGCATAATTAAAACTCTTTGACCCTTACCTGCTCTCACTTCAGTGGAACAAACAGCAGCTCACAGACACATAAAACATGTTCCCAGTCAGACTTCTTGAAAGCGGCCACAGCACAAAAATGTTGGGAATCACTGTTTAAAACTTTAATAAATTCATTTTTATTTTCTTTTTATTCAGTCTCAACCTCAAACGTGACCACCCACAGATGTCAAATGATTAAGTATAAAAAGTGTACGCAGAGAAGTGTAGTGGAGTAGAAGTCTCTGAAAATGGAAACACTTCAGTAAAGTAGCTCAGTTATTTTTCTTAAGTACAGTACTTGAGTAAATCAACTTGGTTAATTTCCACCACTGATTAAGATTAACGATAGGACAGATGGTGGTAGAGCAAAGGAAACACAGAGGGGAACCCTTCTGACATCATCTCGTTCTATTTTAGGACAAGCTGACAACATAGAAAATTAAAGTGCTCATTGTTATTCAATATATTTTCCTTTTAAAATATTGTGCCAGGAACATAAGCGCCAGTCTGGTATCTGGAACACTTCCTTGTTTGTGTAACACCTTGGCAGCAGATCATGTGTACATTATAATTCTATGGCCGTACGCAAGCAGGCTTGTCGTCTGTTTAGAGATTCTGTGCACATCTTGTGGCCAGAGGGCACTTCCCTTCTGCACTCAGTACAAGGTTCCACTGAACCGACATGACATGCGGCCGGACAAGAAATGTTCCCCATAGTCAATGCATGTTTGTCCAGTGCCAGAGGAGAGAGAAATAACCTTGTTTGCATGACTTCAGGCAAAATATGTTGGCTTTATTTGGGATCTCAGCATTACAGAGAATTTTGTTGTTGTGTTGTGTTGTAAAAAGCACAACTTTATCTATGGTTAGTAACTCTTTCATCCAAATGCAGTCATTTTGTTTGTATTTTCAGGCAGTTTGAAATTAAATTTTCACAACTTCTGTCACTGCGCGAAGGTTCTTAGCAAACAGCCTTTCATATAAATACGGCAGCTGATATTTTCACACCCTGTCAGCATGAAAAATGAGGTATGTCAGCTATATGTGGTATTGGTTAAGGCATTAGCTAACTGAGATAACAAGATGGGCAGATGCTTTAATTTGACACTGAAACTAAGGTGATCTGCTTCCATCTGGTGTCGGTAAACAGACACTGCAGGCGGCACAACCTTCATTATGTAACAAATACTGTCCATAGTGTCCATCATGTCATCCAGCAGCCACGTGATCCAATCCTGTGCTCTAGCATGACAGTCATTTATCAAACAATAAATGCACAAAAGAGTAGAGCACAAACATTTATTAAATAACCCATAATGTCTGGAATAGGCACAGAGAAAGCATTATACAGATCAGCTTGTGTCCATTTATCAAAGCTGGCTTATTTAGTAAGACTCTCACACACTGAGATGCTTGAATTTACAGACCTGGATGAATATATATGTACAAAATATTCAGAACACCTCCCTCATGTTGAATTGCATCAGAGTTCCCCCCGTTTTATTGAATCCCTCTCTCCCTATAATGACCAAGTACACAGATGACATAGTGGAACGTGCCCTTTATGGCTGCATTATTTCATGGAAACAGCTGGACAGCATTAGATACATATGTACCCCAAATATTCTTCACTCCACTGTAGTTTGTAGATTCAGCTGTGGGTAACTGAAGCAGCTCTGCTGACTTTGGGAGGATTTTTTTCTGGAGGCTTAATGCACTCATATTCACTCAATACACCTCCTTCAATGTGTCTCTGAGGAGGTCTGGAGGGCCAAGGACCTCACTGGCTTTGTTTCTCCAGGTACTCCAAGCTGGGTGCATCAAGCCGCTGTTCTTGGTTGCGGTTCTTTGTGAACTCCTTCAGCATATCCATGACCTCTCCTTGGTAAACGTCAGGCGTGGGCTGAGCTTCTGTAGGCAAGAAGAAGAGGTTTAATTATTTTCAGTTTCTAACTTATTGGGGGGGGGAAGCACTTGGATCGTCAGATTCTTTATTTTATGCAAGTGCATTCTTTAGCAGACAGATGGCTGAAGAGCAAAGTCCTTCTGACATCACCTTAGTTTATTTAAGAACAATCTCAGGTCATTTAACTAAAATCCTCACATAGGAGGATTAAAACGTGATATTTTGAGTCTGATAATGAATATTTCATATTGTAGTAAGGGAGCACAGGCAGAAGACACGAGATTGCTGTCACAGATCTCTTAGTTTTCAATTTTCAAAATGGAAACCATCTCAATCAGTAACTTAGAAATGCCACTGTAATTATTTGTTTCAGTAAAGTCTGATTGCCTGCAACAATTTATTTTAATTTGTCCTGAGTAGCTGCCAATCAGAATCTGTTAGTGCTGTTCTCACACTGACTCTATTTTTCAGCTGCTGTGCACAACCAAACGGGCAAATAATTGAATCAAATTAAGAGCACATTAGAGGAATAAATGGTAAGTTATCCTGGGACAGTGAGCTTCCACGCTGAGGCCTCAGCCAAAAGAAACAGCAAAAGAAAACAAAACAACAGCAGAATTAAAGATAATTTGTTAGCAAGGTTATTGCCAGTTTAGAAAACAAGCCCTTTCATAATCATTATACCCACTGGAGTTTTCCATATTTTTTTTACAGTCTAAAATTAAAATTAGCATGCCTAATTTGTTGATTACCAGCAACAAAGATGCTGCTGGTAAATTGACAAGGCAAAGCAAATCCATATCATCTGTAATTTTTAGAAACAATACTCAAAAGATAAAGGGTTTCTGTGCTATTAAATATGCAAATATTTGGCGGTGTCATTTTAAAGTACACATAAAATTCTTTCAGTGTATGAAATGTCCCTTGACTGGAGTCCATCTTTTGTTTGCTCACTAACAAATGATTTGTTTTAATGTGTAATGTTTTGCAACTCAAAGTGTGGTACACAATAAGCAATAATACAAGAACATGCAATAATAAGGAGCAAGTAATATTAAAATAACAATGTTAAAACTAGCAGCTAATGATAAAACATAATGGAATAAAAAATAGTAATAAAGGTGCTGTGTGCATTAGATATAGATGTTAATTTAAGTGTTGGTATGTTCTGGCTCACAGAAGTAACCTCTTAACCATAAGTGCTTCATATTTTGTGTTCATAACTTTAGTAGCTTGACTGTATATGCTGTAGCTAATGCTTTGAAAAACCAATGCAAGAATTGTAAAATCAGTTCTAAAACAAAAATAGCAGGGAGTCAGTGTGTTATGTCTAAATGTACTGTAAGAGATTCCCCGTGCAATAGAAGACACTTTCAAAGAAAAGGAACTATTCTCTCACCTGTTGCCCAGTAGTAGATATCCCAGTCATTGCTTGGTTCATTAATCAGCCTGTCATACTGCTGCAGTTGGATCTCACTCATTGTGTTCAGGTATCGCTTTGCAAAAAGGCTATAAGAGACAAGGAGAATTCATTAGTGTCTGGGTCCTCTCTCGAAATGGAAAGTCATAGCTATAGGTTATCTGAGTTGCTGGTAAACTGACTGTGCTTGACGAGCTTAAATGAGAAAAAGTCTTTAAATTGAGCTCTAAAAAATGAAAAGTGCTTCAGCTTAAAGCTTGCCCGTTGTGCTAAAAACCTGCATGCTTTAAGTACATATGAAATCATGCAATTCACTTGAAAGTAGTCAACTGAGGAAAAGTTCCTCAAACAGGTAATTATGTAATAATAGCCTCATAATAACTACAGCTGAACTGAAAATATCATTTTTTGTCTTATCATTTTTTATCTCACATCACCTACTTTGAAATTACTTAAACAGGAATCCAGTTACAGTCACTAATGACACTTTCTATGACATGGGAGCATCAGTACTGTTGACTCGAAAATATAAGCATATCCTTTACACGAGGTGAAAAACTAAAACAATAATATGGCTAGATGGCAGAAAGATAGGACAAAAAGAGGAGCCTTTAACAACCTGAGCAATATGCAGTTCTCCAACATGCCCCTCTTACGACTCTCATAGAGAAGTCTGCGTCTCTTGATGTCGGTGGGCTCGTCCAGCTTCTGCTCCCAGGGGGGCAGAGGAATCTCAATCAGATCACCCCTGGTGTCGTCAGGAGCATCTCCTTTGTAACCACGAGATGATACCAGCCCTGTGACCGCTGGTCTCCATGCTGCCTGGCACACCCCTGTTACCAGCTGATAGGCAACAAACACAACTTTAGACAGTTCACCGTGAAATCTGTTCAAACTCTGCTGAAAAATGCAGCACTGTTGTTTAACTAACATGTTTGTCTTTGTTATCAGAACATTAGATGGCAACATTTACATTTCAAAATGTAACTGCCTTTGTTTCGGGTGAGATTATTATTGCGGCTTTTACTTAAAGGTATTGAGACATCAACACGTAAAACTGATATTTAGCCTAAAATATTATACTTTAAACAGATGAAGGTGTAGAATTATTGATTAAGGGACTGTGTTGTGCTGTTTTTATTATTATCTTAATTTAGGGCTGAACAATTAATCGATTCAAAATTGAAATTGTAATGTGAAACAATGGCATTACCAAATCACAAAAGTGTGTGCATTATGCAGCACAGCTCACCCAGAGTACTGCTCCTGAGCCATTAATGACCTACCTGTTCCAATGTCAGAGATTGTTTATGGAAAAAGTCTTATTATTTTCTTACTGGATTCCTAAAATTATTTCAAGTATTTAACTTAACACAGCTTTTGTGATAAATACTACATTCTCATCTTTGCATTAGAACAGAAATCAGTACATGTACATACGTACATACATACATACATACATACATACATACATACATGTTTTAAATCTGTTACACTGTGGTGTCACTTCAGATATTACTTTATGTACTAAGATATTGTGAGATGGTGAAATTAAGAAGTATTAAAAAGGAAGCTAACGGTGTTTATTTGCACTGTATTTTGTTTCTACAAGTGCACAATCAAACTCTTTACCTTTTTTCTTCACAAAAGAAGCTTAAAGTCTTTTCCATTAGATAATGACCTTGAAAGTTCAGTAAATCTATGTTTAACACCCATGCAGTCAAAACAACAGAGTGAAGCAGAGGAGACTTGCATAATACCGTATGCTGCCCTGTTGTACAACCGTTTACTGGATTGTACAACCGTCCTCCAGCGGGACACACCGTCTGCACCAGCCAGGGTTAATAAAACCTGGGCTCATAACTTTAACGCTACACTATCACAAAACGAACCTGCTATTTTACAATTCACAATCTTAATGCATTGTATTATTCCTGAACATCAAATAATTTCGGTTAACGTTCGGCCAAAAGTCGCCTGTGAGTTTTGACGTTTATACAGCGGCTGCAGTATTCAAATTTAACACCACCAAATGTGCAAATAATTAAATACTAGGTCACTTACCCTTTTCGCAGCAGCAGAACACAGCATTTTAACCTTCTCTCGGATACCGTCGGGAGGCTTACTGAAGAGCTTCCGACAGAAATTACACAAGCTGGTTCACGTCACAGCAGCGCACCGTCAACTACCGACCGTACACACCGTGCGTACGTCGCAATACTGCTAAGGTAACGGTAATGTTTAGCTACAATAAAAGATAATTAGTGCCAAAGCGGTATAACTAATGGTTAATATTTAATTAATATATCGTTATTGTGTATTAAAATCGGTTTGACAGATAAAAACACGTCCCTCGCTTCAGAACTTGAAGGGGGCTGAAGCATAGGAACCAAATGTTCATTGTTGTTCTTAGCCGGTTAAGTATCTCTGACGCACTCAAATGTTCCGCCAACTGAAAGATTAGCAATTTTAGCATTAGCCGATCAAAGAGCGAGCATGTTGTCGTCTTAAACTAGTTGTGTGTGCACTCATTAATGAAACACCGTGTGTGTTTTTCAAATTGTTCATTAAAGATAAAGAAATATAATTTTACCGTATGCACGCTTGTCGTATTCTCGGTTTGTAATATTTTTCTGCAGCTACAGTGTTTCTTTTTTTGCGAACTCGAGCGGAGTGTTACCTAGCAAAATACGGCTTTACGGTAACGGTTTTTTTTAATATTGGCATTGCACCTGTTGTCGGTATGCGTTACTAATGTGCAAACAGTGCAAGTGCAAACTCCACATTGGAAAAAAAAACAACCCTATCTGCAGTGCCAGCATCTGATCATCACAGGCCCACGGAATGGCTGCTGCAGGACCTGCAGCCGGACCAAGCACCTCTAAAAATGATATAGATATATACAGTGACCTCAATCAAAACGATGAGGTGAGTCAAACTATTTTTCTTTCTTGTTAATGCGTCCGTGAGAGCAGCCAATGTAAAGATGTCAGCGCCTTGATTTTTTTTTTATAGGTGACGGTATGAAAAATTAATTGGATATTATTTTCTGTCCCATACAGGATTTGGAAGCAAATGAACTTTTTGATGCAGTTCTAACTGGTTCAGTTAATCAAGACAAGAACATCTCTACTACTGTGGCTCCTTCTACGAAGACATCAGCTCAGGAGGACAATAAATCAACAGGAGTGACAACCCAAAAAGGAGGAAACTCACTTAGGAAACTGTCATTGTATATTGGAAATTTCCCCTGGGTGAGTACAAAGACTGTAACAGCCAGTCTTTGTTGAAGTTGATGGATAATTATCAATATTTATTCTGTTGCTTTATCTACATAGACTGGCACAACACTTTTGACAGGAAAACAGAAAAGAGAATTTATGTCCCCTGAGATGCAGCCCAAGCAGATTATCTTGAAAAAAAAGGAATTATTTGTGTTTTCTTTGTTTATTCTTAAACATGCCCAGATAATTAAATGTCATTACAACCTGCATCCCCCCCTTCAATCAGACACCATATTTTTATTTCAAAATTTGGAGTCATTTCATCTCAGGTGCAAAAGTATAATGCCAAGTCAAATAAAACATCCCACCAAACTTGCAATTTGTGTATACTACATTATTGTAGTATGTAATCAATTTTCCAGACACAACGTGGCTACTCAGAATGTCCTCAAATGTACTTTTTTGTATCCCAGCCCCCCTCTCTGATTTGCATGAGGTAACCTACTGCATGTCAAAGTAGTTATCACTGTTCAATAGAGCCGATTTATGGTCTTCTTTTAGTTGATACAAATCAAACTCATTTCTGCACCAAGGAATTCTATTTGTAGCTTCAGTCATATCCTTTTTTTCTAAATTCACCACAAAAAGGCAGTGAAGTGGGTTTCACAATCCACTTCCACTCTATGTGAGTGTAAACAGGACAAAGGTATATTGTCCAGGTTGAGATTCATCCTCAGAAAACACTTTTTAAATAGGTGGCTTCAATTACATATACAATCAACTGTGATAATTCTCTGTGGAATCCCAGTAGCTTACTTAGTAGAGTGCGCACTATTTGTATTAAGGCTCTAGGTCATCCAAAAAGCAATTTTCTTCAGAATCTCTTTTACTACAACATGTTTAAAAGGACAAGTCACAAATTGACATCTAGAACATACCGAAAATAATACAACTAATTAAAATTTGGACTGACAACTTTGTAAAAAGAAATACTATGACAGCATCTAGTTAAAACAGGTGCTAAGATTAACTTTGGGTTACCAATAATTTACCAATAAATTATTGGGTTCCCAATAATTTACCATACTGATAAATTATTGGGAACCCAAGGTTAATCTCAACACCTGTTTTAATGACATCAAGCAGTGGAAGTGTGGGTTAAACAGTTTGGTTTGGTGGGTCAAACAAAGAGTTTTATCCTTTACAACATACAACTGTTTTGTCAGTCAACCCTGTTTGTGTTTCTGTAGCAGTGTTACTAATTCTAAAGATCACAAGTTACTGTCTACTATTCTGTCATTTTATCATTCCTTCTTTCCATACCTGCCACTACAGGCTCCAACGTGAGTGGCAGACTCTTTAGTAGCTGTGTCTCTTGAATTTCCCTCGAGATTAATAAAGTATCTATCTGTCTATCTATCTATCTATCTATCTATCTATCTATCTATCTATCTATCTATCTATCTATCTATCTATCTATCTATCTATCTATCTATCTATCTATCTATCTATCTATCTATCTATCTATCTACCTACTTGCAGTGGACATCTGACAAGGACATTGTCAGCATGGCCCAGAGGCTGGGTGTGAAGGACATCACAGAGATTAAATTTGCTGAGAATAAAGTTAATGGCCAGTCAAGAGGGTGAGTGTTCATAAAATGTAAAGGAAGCTTGTATTTTGAGTTCCCTAACGTACTGCTGGTAACCATACATGTATTGTTACTTCAATGATGTCATACAGTTTTGCTGAGGTGGTGGTGACCTCAGAAGAATCACTAAAAACATTGTTGGAAAAAATACCTCGGTGTGAAATCAATGGGGAAAGGGTAGACTGTCGCTTCGCCACTCGCCAGAACCTCAGTGTTTTTGAGGAAATAGCAAATAAACGTAAGTAAGCTTAAGAAAATACCACTGTTGCTACACTGCATTACCAAATGTCATTATGACTGTCATCTTTAACAAAAACAATGTCCTTCTGCAGGTATTCCCTTGCGTGTTAATTCCAAAGAGTCGAAGGAACCAGAACCTACTGATAAGATTCCCTCATTATTATCTCAGAAGCCCAGTCCTCCCCCTATACCTCCACTTCTTCCATCACATCCACTTGTAAACAGATTTCCTTCATTACCAGCCCCTTGTCTTGGTCAGCCGCCTCCGCTGTTCCCACATTTGCCACCAACAATCCCTCCGCCAATGCCACCAAGTTTGTTCCCCTGTCATCCTGTCCACGTCCCCAGCCAACCATCTCCAAGTCTGCATATAAATCCTGCATTCTTCAATACAGCACAAGATGGGCACAGCAGCAAGGCTTACAACCAACAAAAGTGAGTAGATGTTTTATTTTTACAGCGACTGAGAACAAGTTTAAACAGTATATTTTTCCTCAGTGAGATACAGTGAAGCTGATGCTGCTTCACGTAAAGCAGCAAAAGACCAAGATACACAAAGAGATTCGAAGGAATAACTGCTATGCAAATAATAAGGCACATAGAACATACCGAAAATAATACAACTAATTAAAATTTGGACTGACAGCTTTGTAAAAAAAAAAATACTATGACAGCGGTTATTTTTAGTAACCTAGTAGGTAGTCAGTAATATTTTGCTTGATGGTTCAGTAAATCTGTCACTTTATATGACAATAATCTGTCTTTTTTCAGACACACACCTCGAAGTGCAGAAGGAGATTTCGAGGAGCTCATGAACAGAAATAAAGCTATTACCAGCAGCGCTATCACCAAGGCAGTGTCTGGAGCAACAGCTGGTAAGAACAGCTCAGCTCAGTACAAATCAGTTTCTGTGAAGTAGAAGAAACACAAAGCTTAATAAGCCATGTGGCCAAAGTACTGGTCTCTAGCTGTGATTGAAAAACATGCAGATGGGAAAAAAATGAAACATCAAACTACTCCACACCTCTCTTCAAATTTGGTATTGAAATGTAAATAATAATAGTAATAACTCTATTTGTCTAGCACCTTTCAGAAGAACATTCACAAGGTGCTTTGACAGGTAGAACATAGTGATAAACGAGAAATAAAAGAGAACTTTACTGGAAGGCGAGTCTACAAGTGGGTTTTAAGAAGTGATTTAAAAGAATTTACTGATTCGGCCAGCCTTATCTCTTCAGGCAGGTCGTTTCAAAGCTGAGAGGCCCTGACGGAGAAGGCCAATATAAATGGATACCTGATTTATGATATTTTGTTGATTTAGATGATATAAAACTACAACATTTTATATTAGTTGTAAAATACTGTACTCGAAGTACTAAGTGTTATGTACCTAAGTGCTCTGTAATTACTTATTTAAGTCTTGGAAAACTTGGTGTCAACTCAAGTTCAATATTCCCTGCAATATAAAATATCATTACTAAATAGGAAACAGTGTAATAAAAAAATTTTGAATAATAGTCCCTTTTTACATATCAATTAAGGATCATAATGTTACTCCACCGAGGAGGCGGAACCTTGGTGGAGTTATGCGACAACCGGCGTTGGTTTGTTTTTCTGATTGTTGGCTACATTACTCAAAAACGAACAAACGGATTTGGATGAAATTTTCAGAGAAGGTCAGAAATGACAGAAGGATCAACTGATTAGATTTTGGCAGTGATGCGGCGTATAGTCTGGGTCCATGTATTTGTTAAAGATTTCTGTAACATTGTGAGATAGCGGCATGGCGTCACTGTACCTATGACAAGTGAACACTACAATAGCTGCCTGTTGATGATCACATGATTGTGATCCTACTACAAATCCACCGTTGTGGACTTATCGGGAATTATCCGTTGGAAATTATACAAGGAAAAATTGATTAAATTTTGGGGGTGTTTCCAAGTCCCATCAATTCCTGCTGACTGCTACATATTTAGGTCATGCGATTTGGTATCCATACATGTGGTACACATGCAAAAACACACGCCTGTGCTCAGTGCAAGGCCATTTTGTTTGTGGGTACATCTATATTAAATTGCCACACTGTGTTGCCGTGATTTCTGCCACGACTTTTTTCAAGATTTCATCTGTCAGAAATGATACAACTGAGCAGCTTTGGTGGAGTACTGTGCTCTCTGAGTGCTTTTCTTGTCGTAGATGCGGAATTGCAACCAAATTCAATGTTTAGTTTTTCTGTCTTGTTATACAGATCCACATGGCTATGAATGCTTGGAATTTTTGTCTAACTTTACTGTAATTTGTGGCAAATGTAATCCATTGTTTTGAAGCTTTTTATTAACCCTAACCCCAGGGAGTACTGAGCTAGTTACTGTAAATGAAACTGTCTAACATTGAATCTCCCCAATTGCTACTACAGGAGACATGCGGGTGGCCATGGAAACATTACTGACCGCCATCGCCATTATTAAGCAGTCCAGAGTGTATGGAGATGAACGCTGCCAAGCCTTGGTCACCTCGCTCAAAGACTGTCTCGTCTCTATCCAGGGCAACTATGGCTACAAGTTTGTATAATTTTGCATCAGGACTGAGGATGTAACTAGAATTAGCTTACTTGTCAGTTTTTATAACACAAATCCATATGTCTTTGCAGGACGAGCAGTCGTTCCAGAGAAAAAGAAAGAGACCGGGACAGGAGTCGTGACAGAGAACGAGAAAGAGCTCGCGAGAGAGACCGTGACAGAGAACGTGAGAGAGAGAGAGACCGCGACAGAGAGCGTGAGAGAGAACGTGAAAGAGAACGTGATAGAGAAGATTCTTATGGCTGGGATGGTGTGGGAATGTCTCGAAGACACAGAGAGCATTCCTGGAATGAAGCGAGAGACAAGGAACGCTCAAGAGAACGAGAAAGGCACAGAGATCATAGAGACCGGTACCGCTAACTTAGGTAAGCTTGTTGTTAATTTATTAATATTTTATACTGTACACTGCCCTTGTGATAGCAGGGAAGTACAAATGTATTAGGTCACATTAATGATTGCTCTCAGGTTAGTTCCTGGTGTTCTGATTGCTGGCTCCTTGGAACTACTTACTGGAACACTTTCAGATGTGCACTCCTTTCCATTAATCTAATGGCAACTGAGCGTGTTGGCTTCATGTCTGAATGCACACCCTGATTGTATTTCTGTAAATGGCAATCCTACAAAGTTGGACCTAGTAACATTTCCATACCACTTTCAGCACGGCACAAGTCTAAACTGTATGCTGTCACGTTTAGACATGTAGAAGTGACGGTACCTCAGTCTGTGTGAAGGGATTTAGGGAAGGCTTTTTCTCCATTTCGACACCAATAATGGTCCAAAAGCATCACAGAGAGTGCAAAAGACACAGTTTCACCCTTCTCATTCACTTTGCTCTACAATTTCACATCTACTACAAACTGAAATGCCGAAAAAAAACGAACTTCACCGTGATGAAAACAGAGACTAATAGCACAGATAAATGATACTCACCAATAATGAAAGCATTGCTTTTTTTTGGCACATTAACAAACATTCAGAAGTCTTTCCTCTGAGCTCATTACATACCTGCAACATCAAACAGCTGTAGGATCTATGGGAGTGTCTGTAAAGCAAGAGATTTTTTGTGCGATCAGGATTTAATGCTACAACTGTGCACTTCGCTTCAGACAGGTGAGCTGTCACAATTTATAAGCTCCCGATAAATCATCTGATGGATAGCAGCTGTCCTCGGGTTGAGTCACAGCTGCCGGGATGTTTTTATTTTACCGTTGGTAAAGTAGTAGTAAGACTGTCATCACACATGGACAGAATTGTCAGTGTTTTGGGAATCATAAGTAAATGAGGCTATTAGTTGTTGGGACAGTTTGTTAAGCTTTCTATTAGTTTAGATCTAGTCTATTGTTTACTAGTGCATTGTTTTGTGTTATACATCACTTGGTGTATTGTATAATCATGTGGACAAATATCACATCTCTGTCACTGTGGTGAGTGTGTCCAAATGAAGCCATGAGGAACATTAACAAAAAAGTGACCTGTGTGGGAACGACACAAACCTGTCACTTTTACGAATGAGTGAAGCCAGAAAAGGCTTTAATGGAACTGAGGCATTATTAATGTGTTTAATTCCACCCATTTCTGCTGTGAAAAAGGTTTATCGGTTCCATTATTGGGTTTCTTATTGCATGGTTTTGTGCACTCTGTAAGAGATTGTCATTGTTGCTGATGCTGTCTATATGTAACTTCTATGTAACTTCTATGTATATGAGCATGTTTTTGTTGTAGTTTTTTTTTTGCATCTTATTACTGCATTTCCTCAGCAGCCTCTCGTATAATCACTGTCAAGATAACTGAGGAATTATATGATAAATGCAAAGTAGTTTGAGTAAATTAATTAAAATAAATACTATTGTGGATGAAAAAATAAATTGTCCACTTTGAACATATTCAATCATATGGCTTAGGAGTGCAGTTTTGCTACATTTATTTTAAGTAAAACTTTACAGGATATAATGTTAACTGCACCAAAGGATTTGGTTTCCAGTCCTGTTTCATTTCTACCAAAACCTTTCTGACAGATAACAGTTCATAAAAGGAAGCTAGTGAAAGTAGTTATTTTTAGTGCAGAGGTCTTACAATGCAATGACCTGTTAAAAGTCTGCAATCCATTATGTCACCAGACTTAGGGCTTCATCATATTTTGATAGTCTACTTGTTTGTATGCATCCTTTAACACACTTAGCATGGCTGTAACTCGAAGACATAAATGATACAGTAGCATAAAAAGGTTGGCTCCTTTTTTTTGCTTTTTAACATTGAATCATGGTCAATATTATTTGGCTTTTTTGACTAGAAATTACTGAAATAGTCTATGTTCTGTGAAAGTGAGAACAGATTTTCAACATAGTAATTCTATCGATCTATCAATAATTAAAAATAGAAAACATAAGATAAGTGATTGCATAAGTGTTCACTCCTCTCAAGTCAGTATTTAGAAGATGCACCTTTGTCCACCATTACACCATTTCTGAATGCTTCGGCTTATTGTCTTGCTGTAAAGCAAATCTTCTCTCAAGTCACATTTCTCTTGAAGACTGTATCAGGTTGTTCTTCAGGATTTCCCTGTACTCTGCATCTACACAATACTTCCAGGACATGCTGCCATGAAGCATCGTCAAACCATAATGCTGCCACTGCCATGCTTCACAATTGGGATGGTGTATTTGAGATGATGTGCATTGTTTGATGTTTGTCAAACATAGCACGTAGGCTTATGACCCAAAAGCTCCCTTTTGGTCTCATCAGACCAAAGAACCTTCCTACAATTGACTTCCCCATCTGGTGAAATCTAGTCGGGATTTAATATAAGCTTTCTTCAGCAGTGGCTCTCTGGACACTCTCCCATAAAGCTTTCACTGATCAAGAACCTGGGCAACAATTGTTGTATGCACAGTCTCTCCTGTCTCAGCTTCTTGTAACTCCTTCAGAGGAGTCAAATGTGACTTGGTTGCCTCTCTCACTAGTGTCTTTCTTGCAAAGTTGCTAAGTTTTCAAGGACAGCCTGTTCTTGGCAGATTTACGCATGTGCCATATTCCTTCCATTTCTTAATGATGGATTTAACTGTACTCCAAGGAATATTCAGTGACTTGTAAATGTTCTTGTATTCATCCTGTAAATCAGGCTGTTCAGTAACCTTTTCACGGAGTTGCTTGGACTGTTGTTTTGCCTTCATGATGTAGTTATAGCCAGGAGTACTGACTTCCCAGTGACTGGACCTTCCACATACAGGCGTTTTTATACTACAATCATGTAAGACACATTCGCTGCACTCAGATGATCTACATTTCACTACTAGTGTGACTTCTAGCGCTTTTGGAAATTCTTCTCAGTAAATCCAAATGAAATTGACCATCACTCTATGGTGAAAAGCAATAAAATGAGAAATCTTCCAAGGGGTGTGGATAAACTATATAAACTGTACATAATGAGCTGCTGAATGTGCAGAACTTTTAGTTTGACATGCAATACAGAAGGTTGTATTCTGTTGTAATATAAGTAGCAGCAACTAGTGTAATAAATAAGTAGGTGGCACTGCAGTCGCAAAGAGAATATGCAAACTGCCTCTCAGAGCTGCTTTAATCTGTTGGCCAGTTTGGTCCATATTTGATTTTTGAAAGTGTTGCTTCAAAAAGTATGTCCGTTTTTTTTTCTTCCCTAGATTGGTGGAGTTACTATGTGTGAAGCAGAGCAAAGACAAGACAGGACCAAGTTGTATAAAAATCTGGAGGAATATACGGTGAAACTGAAGATATGCATCTCCAAAGGTTTAAAAGTGTACTGTTTTGGTTCTTTTGTCACACGCTGATCTTGGGACTTTAACTTGTTTTAATAGAAAACAAAAAAAGTGGATGTAGATTTGTTGCTGGGATGTACATTTCAATGCTTGCATGCAGTTACACCTCCTATTAACTTATGTAATAGTTTGATGTTTTCACTTTCTTTTATATTAAATCCAGATTAAAAAGCATTCCCTGAAAATCTAATTGAAGTGTTATATTTCCTTGCTCATTTAAGTTGTGCTACATCTGCATACTGAGGACCATCAAGATCAACGAATAATTCCTTTTGTCTACTAAGACAAACACCAAGTTGTCTAGTTTTATCTGTTGGTATTGAGCAATCTGATGCTTGTACCACACAATCTGAGGCAATGGTTTACATGTACTGCATATTCGTTTTTGATTAACCCAGTTTCCCAAAGGTCTAATCTGGATCTGTTATTTAGATTAACTACAGAACTTCATAAAGTTACCAACAGTAATTTCCTGTAAGATTTTAGGTGCTGCTTCCCTAAGCAAAAGCATGAGGACCAATTTTCACATTACTGTTCCAGTAACGAAATTGTACTAGCTTGATAAATGAGTAACACAACTAACAATGTCTTCAACAGCTTTATTTAGAAAACGTACATCGTCAAACAGGTGCATAAATGAAAGTTGAGAAGATTTTGACTGTAGTCGACATTTGCTGTCACACATAAACATAACATGAATCTGTCCAAGTCACAGCCCTGCAAAGTCCAGAAAGTTCTTCCATCATTCATCATTTCTCCAGAGGAGCATAATTCAATAATTTCTCAATAAGATCCACGTGAGAAAGGAGCATCCTCCGACAGCAATACCTCTTCAGGCCCAGGGCATCAAGGGCATCACTAAAGAAGGGAGAAGAGAGAGGAAGTGATGCCAGTCTTAATGCATTTTATACAGATCACTGAATAAATAAAGTACATGGACATTGCTGCAGACAATACTAAGGAAATACGTCTAAATGACCTCAGGTAATTGGTAATATTAATTTCATCACTCCGTCTTGAAACCTAACCTAATTAACTTAGCCTGCGACAACTTGATAAGCTAAAAGGTTTGAGGTTAAGAGTACTACTACAACACTGCTTCTTGCAAAATACTTCAGAACAGCATATGTAATTGCTCTGATTATGAGCAAGACTTTCTAACAATTTAAGTAGCATAATTCCAGGCACAACCACTACTGCTGACGACATATGCAGATGTAGTACAGAGAGAGAAACCAGCAGGTATTTATCTCACCCTTCGGTGTACTCTGCTTGAAGTAGGCCGAGGTAAGCTTCCCATTTGTTACCCACAATCTTCCCACACGTGAAGCACCGTACAGGGATGATCATTTTAGGACACCTGAGGAGAGAGGCACATTATCCTGTTAGCATCAAGATCTGTGTCAAATGTAACGCTAGCAAGATAGTGACCAAACAACTAATTTGCACAGTGAATACTTTTAAACGTGAGTCAGTTGAACCTCAAGCTGTTACGCGAGTGTTATACCAGGTAGCTAGCATGTTTTGCTAACATTCTAGCTACAGCACGTAGCTAAGCTAGCCCAATGGGCGCGTATTATTTGAAAAAAAAAAATAACGCAGAAAAGCGCTTTAACGGCAAAGTTTTTGTATTTAGAAGTGTTCATTTATTCGTGATGTTTCTTCCAGAGGTGGTTGTCAAAATAAAGGGCTAGTTAAGCCCCACAGAGTAAGCTAACGATAGCTCACACACTGTATTTAGCCATGCGACTAGCACAGCTGTACATAGTCGGCTCACGTTAGCCTTTTGCCACGAGTAGTTCATTATTTAACAGTCAACAGACAAAATTTAAAAATCTCACTTTTCATTTACTTACCGTCAATACTCTAGTTAACCCAAAGATGAAGCGCGAAGTTCTTCTGAGAGAAAGTAATTCCAACAGTGATAGCAGTTTCCCTCGTTCTCTACAGCCGCAACAATAGTAAGACTTCAACCCGAATCCTTCAAAATAAAAGCATAGTTTCTTCTAATGTTTATTATTTTGAAATTTGAACAGTTAATTACGTACACTATCACTGATATAAATGGAAGGGACAAGATATTATAGTCTCTACTTTATAAAGTAATGCATTTTATTGACATCACAAAACAACCCCTTGGAAATAACTTCACAATTACACTTATAGTATGGTATAGTATATTAAGTGTCTATGATGCAGGCAGTAATATTATTATGATTGTGGTTATTATTATTATGATTGTGGTTATTATTATTATCAATGTTACTGTTTATTATTATATTACAACAACAACAACAACAACAACAACAACAACAACAACAACAACAACAATAATAATAATAATGATAATAATAACCACCCCCTGGCTGTACATGCAAAGCACAATGGAGCTTGACAGTTATGGTTTTCTTGGGCCAGTACAGATACTGACTGTGAAGTAGAAATAGTCACATAAAAATATGCACTGATCAATCTTTTTTTCCCCTCTCTCTGCAAAAGACACATTGAAGGATGATTTCTAGCAAATATTCCTCAAATGCAGTCATTAAAGAATGATCAAAGACATTCACTGTAAGCTGATGCAAGATATTTTAAAGTAGAATCATAAACCTTGTTGTCAAAAATAATTAAATAGTGTAGTTAACATACTTAACATCTGTTTTGATAGTGAATATTTTTCAGATAATTATACATAGTTTTGTCATTTTCATTTGCGAAATCTTCTCTTTGAAATTGAATGCTTCAAACAAATGTCATCCAGCTGTGGAAATATAACTAACTCTGCTTTGATCTGTCAGTACTGGAACTCTAGATCTCAATAAAAACAATTTCAACGTGAATCACAAAATATATAAAATAAAATGATTAAATAGGGTAAAATTGGATTATGGCCAAATTTAAAAAAAAAAAAAAAAAAAAAAGTATGTTCCAACATGTAAACATGCAAAATGTATGTTGTTATAATATTGGAAGACAATGCAAATTCATCCCACAAATTCTTCAATTTGACTGGAAAACAGTTTGACTTCTTATTAATTCATATAAGTTAAGTTCGGTGTACAAAGGTGCAGTTGTGATCAAAGAAATACTCAATTGGGCTGGTTCACTGCCTTTTAATAAGGTTGGATTTCAAACGCTTTCTTTTATACATTTAGAAGTTTGGGGGCAGAGGGGAGGGTGCATAAGGAAAATATGTTAGAAATATATAAAAAAATATAACCATCATTATAGTCATTACAGTCACCATTGAAAACATCATCATTACCCTTCGTCATCATCTTACAACACCATCTTTGCCATCTCTAAGATAATACATTATTACATTGTTTATATAATTTAAATTGCTACAGCACATGTGCTAAATGAGGAGTCCTATCTGAATTATTGCATTTATACGCTGTTGAAATTATGAAAATAGGAATTTTCTCTTTTTTTTGGTACACTGTATTGTACAATGTAAGGTGAAGTTTGTTTTGGTGTTGGCATACTATCTTTTGAATATGTCTGGGGTGTTAAATGTAGTATGTTCATACAAGATTTTTGACCAGTAATGTGTGAAATCTATACCCTTACAACTAAAATTAAGTGATGGTTTGTGACAGACTTGTCTTTCTGCTATCTACTTATGTAACAGGGACAACCACAGTGTGAGTTAAAAAGATTGTGTACAGCTGTACAGGTGAGTTATGCAGTGACAAAATTGTGACTGCTTAACATTTTTCCCCCTTCAAGTAAACTATGTGACAGTAGTTCATTTACACCCAGCTTCCGCTGTATTTGCAGTTTAGGATGCTCTCAATACATTAAAGTTGTACTTCAGTGCCATTAATGTGGTTTTGAAAACAAGATTTTGCAACTGTCAGGGGAGTATAGTGTTGACTGAAACAACTCCCATGTTTGGCAGCAGGCTTTAAACCTGATACTTAAACACTAATGGCTGTTCAGGCTGCCACAGTGAAGCATCTGCATACTGCAAGATGTAAACAGACTGAACTAGCATGACTGTGACTGTCGTGTAAGACATGAAAGGTTATTGATTTGTGATAATATTTGACAGTAAAATAAATCTCTTTCTTATTCTACAGCAACAAGTAACATCACTACTATTCTCTGTTCCATAGTGTACATGTTTTATGTCCAACAGTCCCTTACATGCCATTTCTCAACCACTGCATGCTTATATGTTCTATAGCTGAGAAAGTTTATTGCACTGTGCCATTTTGTATTTGACTTTTTTTACAATTAGAGATTTGATGTCTTTGATGTCTCACTGCACTCTGAAAGAGAAACTGAATCCTTTCAATCAGGCAATGATATAGCCAAAGTATGTGCAATAGATCACAGTGCATAATCTCGGCTGTTCTTCAGCCTGCTCTTTCAATTGTCTTATTTTAAAATAAAACAAAACCTATAACTCTGATACACAATGTCAATAGTTAGAAGTTTCAATAATATAAATACAGTTCTTCATGATCTTTTAGCAAAGTGAACCAAGCTCATTTCCGGTGCAAGAATGCACAAATATTGCAATCTTGTGCCAATATTTGCACAAACCGAATTAAACAAGATAAAGCAGTTGAACAAGCTACCTTTAGAGAGTTTAGGCGTTTAAGCTCTGTAATACAATGTAAGTTTTTTTTAAGAAATACATAATTACATTTCAGATGGAGTATTGTAGCATTTTCATGCATATACTATGTATAATTATGCTCCATATACAGCCTTGATCAAAACATGAATGCTTTGATTCACAACAAGTGAAAGCAGGTCAGAAAAAAAGACAAACAAAAAAAACATAAAATGCACAGTGGCTCCCTGTCCCCCATGATAGTCTGTGAACCAATCGGCAACAACACTCTAAGCTCATCAACCAATAAATACTCTAACTTGCAATAATGATTTAGTTTTAATTTCTCCTTGCCAGTAGCAACACTCCCAGCAGGATGGCTCCTGCAGCGATAACAACACCACCAATGAGGAAGGGTTTCAGGTGCTCCAGAGAGTCTGTGCCGGAGGCCGCAGCCTCATCACCTGCTGCTGTTTCAGCTTCTGCTGCTCCATCTTGGGAGGGAGGAGGATGCTCAGGCTCAGGGGCGGCAGGGGCAGGGTCAGCCTTGCGTGGGGCTACCGGCTCCTTCTTCTCTGCTTTAGATGCTGCTTTGGGCGCTGGAGCGCCGGACTTGGCCTTGGCTTCCATGGACTCTGAGACAGAGGTGTGGTCTGACCAGGAGGAGTCTTTATAAGGTCAGCTCTGTGCTGCTTCACTGAGGAAAAACAGCAAACACACGCAGCCAGATTATCCCTCTAAATTAGGCTCAGACATTATGTTATCTGCTCTGCTGAGTGTAGAGACACTGACATAGGTGAGAACCCCTCATACTCATGTTTTCACTGTGCAACAGTGAAGCAGTACTGTGGCGGTGAGGCCTTAACTGTGACCTTGGAAAACAATGACATTGATGGGAATACTCCGATGCTCAAAGGGACAGGATGTTATTTATTTTGGTCACAGCTGCTGTGACATAACGTTCCTCTGAAGAAATTATTTCCAAGCAGCTCCCTTGTTACACCTTTTCATGGGACAATCTGCTAGTTTTGTAATGGAGGCAGGGAGAATGGTGATGCAGCTGCAGATTGCCTTTAAAGTAAAGGATTCAATCTTTATTTCTTTGACCCCGACAAGAGCTTAATCTAGATGCAATAATGTGAAGATTTAATCTCTTTCTTGCTCCCTGTTCTCTCACTTCACTGTAAAACCTGCATGAGTCATTTGAGCTATAAACGGAGGACAAGATGGAGGAGAGAAACAAGGATCACAGCAACTGCAATAGAGGAAATCAGTGAAAATGCAAGTAGGAAAAATCAAGACGAATAGCTATCGCAGAATGATCGCAGCATAACAGCTTGAGTCTTACACAATGTAGGCTGGACACAGCTTTGCAAAAATGCCTCTTACTAAATCTTGCTGTTACGTGATAAGAGGAAACATAGGCATTACCTACCTCTCCAATAGCTCTGTTGAGATTACAAGAACAGCAGATGGACGAGGAAGCACAGCAGTCTGGAAGTTAGAATGTCCTTAATTTATTGAAAATGAGAGAAAGGGTAGAGATGGAGGACACTGAAAGCAGGAGGGAGGAGAATGAGAGGGAGAGGAGGAGAGACAGGGATGTACCATCTGGTGCTCAAACTAGGGGGAGCCTATTCTTTGATTATAGTCTCTTTTTTTTCTTAGTCTATTGAGTTTACATGGCATTAATTTAATATGGAAAAACCCAGAAAATGTTACACATAGTATCTTGGGAAAATCATTTTGCCTGTTCATTTTTCAGGTACAATGTAATAGCAAGAAGTGTTGAAAAAAAAATATTTTTATTGGTACAATTGATTGCGAAAGTGCTGAATTTCACCAGTGAGTGTTTGGGGGTGTTTAATGAATCCAAACAGCTGGCTGTGTAGGAATCATAATCCTCTGAATACATTGTCCCCAGATTTTTCCAACACAGCATGAGCAAAATAGCAAACACAAGCTTACGTATATTGTTCATACATCCATACATACATCCATATCAAAGGCGTAAATCAAAGCTTTAGCATCAGTGGAGTAGAGAGTGTCATGCAAGCAGCCAGACAGAGCGTAATTCTAATAATAAATTATCACTTTCTTTATATTAGAAGGTAGCTAGTCGGTCTAAGATAATTGTGCATCAAGTGTGGGTAAGCATTTAATGTCTAGACATGCAAATGTACAAGAAAATATGAGAAAATAAATAATAGAATATCTGTTTCTCACATTTTATCCCTCAAGAAATATTTATGTATCAAAATGAATCATGTTGCAAAGCAGATTTGGATCTATTTTCAGAAAGATATCTGCAGAATAACCCCCAAGCTCTGAGGTCAGGTCAGCAGTCTTGGCAGCAGGCTGTGTGAAAGTGAGAAGTCTCTATAACTGGACTAAGCCAAATGTGCTCCAATGATTCATTCATTAGATTTCTTCTCTATAAATTTCAGCAAAGTTCTGGACATTTTTGAGGGGGATAGCATTCCTTTTTCCAAGTGTAGATTTTATGACGTAAAGTCGATCCACGCCCTTGATACGTCGATCCAAAGAACAGCGCGCTGTGTCAAGATGAGAAGAGTAAGGGAAGAACGGTGTCGGTCCGACGCGTAATAAAAGCACGAAAGGGACTTGGAAAAAAAGCTAAATTAAACACAGCCCGTTGACATTGTGTGTTCATTAGTATTATTTGAACACTAAACATATCTTTGAAGTGGAGCAAACCACAAGAGCAAAATGGTGTTTTGAATCATGATTTGATGCAATATTGCCTAAATGAAGCAGAAGTAATAGAATTTATCTACGGTCATTGCAAATTTGAAACGAAATGAGGCGAATTAATCGAAAAATATAGGGTACGTAGTGTTTAAAAAATATATAGTGGATAATCTTACACTTTAGATCGACACCAGCGTTAAACGTGGCTTTACTGGTAGTTTAATACATAAGCTTGTTTATAAAATAAATAAATCACGCCAATTATTCGCACAAGTCGTCGCCTGCATCTCCATGTCGTCACTGTGGTAACGAATGTTGCTTCGGGTAAATACTAAACTGCGCATGCGTCGCAGAGCCTGGTTCTATAAGGTAGGGTTTTTATTTACGTTAACGTCGCTTAATGCTGTTTTTAACAAATGGCGGTCCAAGTCGACAGTTTCCTCAGACCAACGAACAACTGAACAAACAACGGAGCGTGTCGGAGCTCCCCTGGGTGTCTCTCTGGGTGACATCACGGAGGGGAGCGGCACCCTCTCGAAAAAACACTGCTCTCTTTGAACCAGTTGCTGGTTCCTTGATATCCTCGAACCACCGGTGGCGCCCTTTCTCCGCAGGATCCCCGAAGTGTCCGCGGTCCGCCGTTTACAAGAAAAAAAAAAACACGAGTCAGGTGTGCGTAAAACCAAAACGGCATTTGCGCAGCCAAACACGGAAGAGGAATAGCCAATTCGTACGTATTTTTCGGTGGGAATTTTTCCTAGGGGGTGAGCCAGGTTCTCGGGGAAATGCTGCCTCCGTTTAGCTGCTCTCCGTGTCGGGGTTCGGGAGTTGTCCGGTTGTGATGGCACACACTCGGGCTACAACGTAAAACCCCGATGGGTCGTCTGGTTCGTCAAACCCGATGGACTGCTGTCCTCCTGCGGGAGAAATAACCACGCCGAGCTCGCACGGAAGGGACGTGGGATTCAGGCACACTCTGTGAACAGCTCACAGCCGACGACGTGTTGCAATTTAGCGGAGAACCGAGCCGTCAGTCTCCGGAGGGGTTTTTTTCCCTCACAACGGCTGCGTAATTAATCGCGGTTCTTGATGTTTCAAGTCCGAGTGACACCCGGAGGATAACGGAGGTGGCTCCGGGTATCTGGTGTCTCTGGGTCCATTCATCTTTCTGCTGTAATGACGTCTGCACAGTTATTTTAATTCTATCGCTGACACATCTGAGATTTTATCCACCCAAAACCCCTTGAGCTGGTGTCCGGAGGAGGGAGCGGGGCTGACGGGTCGCCAGCCGGGAGGATATGGGAGAGAGAGCAGAACCGATGCAGTGGGTCTTGGCAAGGCATCGTGAAAATACAGGTGAGTAGCAGCTACCGGATGAGGAGACTGACTGATACGCTGACTTTAGCTATGTGCAGAAGCCCGCCACGACACGGCCGGTGTGACCCGGCTTTTAAACCCATGTCTCAGTGCTGTTGGAGACCCGTTTCTTAGGCCACATCTCCATTTGCTAGGCCCGCAGGATGCCACCTTATGCAGCTGTCCTGATTACATGAGATTAGGCTGCACTGCCGCTGCTGTTGATCGACTTGTTGGAATCACACATTCGGATGCTGTTGCACATATAAACACAAGGCATAGTGTGAATGGTACTGTGTATGTCTCCGTTATTTAACAGCATGCACTGTGAAAAATGGGGACAAGTGACAGTCACATAGTTGCAAAAACCTAAAGTGACATGACAGTACCAATATTGGTGGTAGCCTATATGCATGTATATTAGTTGTGAATCCTCCCCTGATCAGTCTGTGCATTGCATCAATACAAACTTGACTAACCTGGCTTAAAGCATGGCTGTACACTATTAAGATGTTATGTTGTAGGCTCAGCAGTAGGTGACATGTCCCTGAAAAAAGGATCTGGCACACTGACAGTAGTGGGGAATGTCACACCTGTTCATCGTTCACACTTCCAGTTGTGGACACCATCTTTCTCTGCTGTCACTATGTTCATGCCGCTCAAAGTGCAAATGCCTTCATGAGGCCATGTTGCAAGATAAAAAGTCTCAGGAGAATGTCCAACTAATCCTCCATACCGTCCTGCTAATTCTACATGGTCTGCACACACTAATGTCACCTTAGGGATGGGAAAGTTTAAATCAGACAGGTGGGAGACGCAGCTAGGATGTGTTATGGTTGTATTCTTAGGGATAAATATGATATTTTTTTCTTTCTTGAGATCAGATGTTGTTAAGTTGGTTGCAAAAGAAGACAGCCAAGCCAAGCCCAGCCATATAAGGCACACCAGTGTAAACACTTGTTCCCCTGTAGGCTTCAATCCTAGTGGAATCCAAATGCCTCTAGCAGAGTCCTGGCACATGTGTTGACTCCTTGTTTTCCCCTTCCAGCTTGTGTGAGAGTTTGTCACCTCTTCTTATGCCAGAAAACTGGCTCCTCCTATTCACTACTGACTTCTTATTTAATCTGATTTATCGAGACTCAATGCTGGTGTTTGGGTCCTCGCAGGTAGTTAAGGAATCACACTGTTTTTGGATGAAGCAGCATTAAAGCATTTAGCAGTATATGATTATTTTGGTACTGCAGATGACAAACAGCATTATGATGGGGCGAAATCAGTCATTTGTGTTGTTGCAGTGTTGCTTTTGTAGGAGTGCAAAGAAATTATTGCTCATTTCTCACATTTGTGATTTCTAATTTAGACAACCGTATTAAATGGGTGTGTGAAGTCATCTTGCATGTGTTAATCAGGGAGGGTCAGAATTTAGATAAAGAGTGGTGTGTTTGTGCGTGTGTAAAGGCCTGTGTAACATACAGCAGCTAAAAATGCATACAACACGACTATACCAGTCAAAGATTAAGGTAGAATTCTTGATCTGCAGACACTTCTCAATACACAAATAGTAGAGATAATATCTTAAGTAATCTCAGGCAGTCATAAAATCCAGTATAATTGTCTAAGCTATTGTTTTCTGTTTTTAGGTGTGAAAATTTGGTGCCTTTTGTAAGGTTCTCCCAATTAAATTTCCGTCTCCGTCTTTTCATCCTCTGCTACCTATTTCTAATTATTGTTTGTTAGGCTTTAATATAAATATCTTGTGTTAGTTGCTGTGTGTGTGAAGCTCTAACAACCATATGCACAGTGTTGTGCTGTTGTAAACACCATATATAAGAGAAATATCTAAAGCAGAAGTTTTATGGACCAACAGTGCATACATTTAGTTTTTGCACAAATTGTTTATCCCAAGGAATGATATGAGGCAAATGTAACATTTGTAGTTAAACTGTAAATATTAAATACAATGTCATGGGCCCTTGAAATTGGAGTTAATTTTGTTGTTTCTGCATTAGAAGCACCTCTTGTTTTTGTTATGCTGTATCATGTACAGCATGTTAGGTAGAAAACAGTATTTTGATAACAGATTATTTCTGTGGCTTAAACATGTCTATTCTCAGTGCGTGCAGTTGTTCATACAAGATACAGGAAAAAAATGGGAAATGAGTTCCAGTGACTGCTGTGCATTTGCCTGACATTGCACTGGAAATACAAATTCAGAAGTGAAAGCGATCCATTTAACATTTTCAAATATGGTGTTGCTCAGAACTTAGATAAAGAGTGGTTATGAGCAGAGGGTTGCTCATAAGTCTGTCTTAAATTCATGTGCAAAGCTTTGATTTCTGTAAGGTATTCCCTGTGTATTGTGGAAATGCAGATATCTTAGCATGCACTTTAATTAGACATTAGGTCGGATCCAGAAGCCACAAATCAAAGGGCATTACTGATAATGAGTGAGGCTGCATTGATGATGTGGCTGGTGTTTTGCATGCAGGTGTGTGTTTGTGTCTGTCCCCTCCCAGACAGACTTGGATTTATTGCAAAATCTCTAAGCTGCAGCCATTAACAGACTGTTCGGGGCAAGTGTGTGAAAAATACCAATTTGATGTTCCTCAATAAATTGAGTCCACTGCTGAAAACCTATGGCCGCATTCGTGTGTTGCATGGACAGCACCGCTGCAGTTATTTTCAGTGTCTGACCAGATATAATGACAAACAGATCTGTACATGGTTTGTGGCAGGAAGCCACAGACAGGTTAGCAGACCACATATGTTAACACCCCAACACACAAAAAACATTCCTGTATACACAAACACAGACACATACAATCTGCAGTGCACATACTATCACATCAACTGAAAGAAGAGAAAATGGAGTGGGAAGAGGTGAAAGGGATTGAGTGGGTGGCAGTGGGAGAAAAAGATGGAGAAAGAGGCAGAGGGAGAGTAGGAGTGAGTGGCACATGGCTTTCAGTCTAAAAAAAGATGAGCAACACGAAACCAAAACCAGAATCTGGATTAGCTAGATAAGGAAGAGGAGGGGGACAGGGGAAGGCTAGAGGAGAAAATGTAGGTTTCCTCTGTACCGAAAATGGTGCAGATGCACACGCTCAGTTTCATGCTCATAAATGTCCTCTAAAATATGAATACTGAATGAGTGTGTGGGTAGGAGAGAGCATGAAGATGGGAAGACAGAAGATGAGAAAGAGGAAGCGTGAGATGGAGATAGAAGAGGGTGTGATTCTTTAGGATGGACAGAACACTGCCGTAGTGTGACAGATTAGGGAGAGACGGGATCATTAGAGACAGCAGGAGCAGAGCCAGAGATGTGACAAATGCTGGAAAGAATCTTGATCTGAATGGAGTGTAACACTGACCCAGGCAGAAAAAGAGAGAGACTGGAGCAGATGGATGTATGACAGCGAGCAGAGAAGACGGAGAGATTTGGGACTGTGCTGCAGTCACATAGTCATGCCAACCCAGCATAACCTCAGCATTTTTTGCAGAGAATCTTAGCCTGTCTCTCCAGTGTTGTGCCCAACACCTCACTACACACCAAGCCCTCTTCAGCCTGCCATCACTGTCTCATCAAGCAAAGTTTTCCTCTCTAGTTGATTCCTATTGATTCTGACAACATAAAAAACTACCTGCAGGACAAGAAAGTCACTTTTATCTGTATGACTGCATGTGCTCACAGAGGTTCTTTTTAATAGTAGTGGTGTATTACTCCAGTAACCCTTTAGACACATAACCCCAGCAATATCACATGGCAGTGATGTGAGTCAGTCCTGTCTAATTCTGCCGCAATCTTGCATATGAGAATTTGAGAATATCCTCAGCGTGCCAGTGTCCCCAAAGCCATACCTTTACATTTTGTGTGTGCATTCAAGACATTGTTTTCTGAAGTACAAAATAAATATTCTTAGCTATTTTAAAAGATATAAATTTTTAATTCCAAAACTGAAAGCGCTGCATGAATATTCAAATCCCATGGATTGGCACAAGACTTTCTGCTGAAGCGACATGTGCTGCAGTGAATAACAGATACATTCCAGATGTATTTAGGTCCTCAAATGAAAGGTGGCGTCTGTTTTACCGGACACACCTCAGTTTACATAAATTCCCTACTCTCCTCCACTGTCCATCCTACTCACAGCTGGTGTATTCTATGCCGACTTGTAAATGCATGGCGAGTTGTATTTACATAACTGGCCTGAACTTGTACCCATGGCCTCTACAGATTACAGAATGAATTCCATAGTTGTTTGTGTATCTTCAGGCCAAACACAGATACGATTGAGATACAGTTTTGTGGTTCAGTAGCAGCTATTTACTCTGTGACTATCGCTTTATCCCAATTTTGGATGGATGCCGACAAAACTAAATACAAATTTCAGATTGGCATTCAGTAGTATCACCCACTTGGCTAAGCAAAAGGGGAACAATGTGTCATGTTTGTTTAATCTCGTGCTGAAAAACCACACTGCTACAGTGATGCAGTTGCCTAATAGTTAGTTTCCGACTAAATGTGCGCACCTGTGAAAAAACACCAGTTGCCGGGAGCGTTACTTAAAATCTGTTTCTGTCCACCTATAGGTCTGAAAGGTACATATTCGTAAGAGTCCACTGGTGACACGTTTTCACACTGTAAAAGTATCAAAATGTCACTATAAAAATAAGTTTCTTTAGCAGTCACAACAGCGACATCCATATTCTCATTTAGATGGTTTTTGGAGAAAAGAGCTTCAAATGGTTTCAAGAGGTAAATTTTGATATATTTTCCATCATGAAGGCAAGTTTTTTTTGTCACATCGTACATGAGAGAGTCCAGTTGACCATAGCTTGAGCATGAAGAAACAACAAACTCTGCACAGTGATGTTTTAATCATACACCAGATGGTCGTTTGACACTTAAATTATATTGCAGATGACAGGTGAATTATCAGCTTGAAGTTTGAAGGGATCTGTTAAAAGTATTAGTACTGTTTTTTTGTCATTATGAAGGCAAAGTGACACTCTTGGAAAAAACAGGCACACTTATATTTATTTTATTAAAAAAGGGAACAGCATTACAAATGGTTGTGTTATGGTAACATTTATCTCCAGTAAGATCTGTTGTGTTCCTT
Source organism: Amphiprion ocellaris (assembly GCF_022539595.1). Lineage (NCBI taxonomy): Eukaryota > Metazoa > Chordata > Actinopteri > Pomacentridae > Amphiprion > Amphiprion ocellaris. Next base: position 9,868,080 of record NC_072766.1, read on the forward strand.
GGTTATGGTAATGGATTTGTATTCCTCAGCTGTTTGTTTTCAAACCAGTTTGTAAGATCTGCTCTCATCTGTGTGTGTGGAGATGCTTGCTAGACAAACTAACTGTTCTTGAGTTTGGTTACAGTGGTGATAGATGGAGAGGTTACAAAGTGAGAGAATGTGATAGAAAATAAAAAGGCTGTAACCAGCAGGCTGTGAGCCACAGCTTGGCTTGATGCTGCTGCTGCTGCTGCTGCTGCTGCTGCTGCTGCTGCTGCAGCAGGCTCACTGTGAGTGAGATGGAAGAATAGGATACTAAAACACCTGCTGCTGGTCATAGCAGATCAACATGCTCTCTTTACAAGGAATACACAACAGTGCTGAGCTCTGATGGGACATCAGCTTGGTGTTTGTTCAGATTTTAGATTCAGGTCCTGTATCTGTGGTTCCCTCAGAAGTGTACTGTATTGATGTATCGACAGTGTTCTGTGTAATTATTTGAGCACTGGGACCAGGTGAGTGGTAACTTTTGCCTTTTTTCCACAGCGGTGCAAATGTGTGTTTCCTGATTGTATAAAGAGTTAACAAAAGAGCTGGAGTTTTTTTTAACTGTGTATTGATCCTGTTTAGAAGAGCTGCATCAGACAATTCAAACACCATCATTCTCAGTACAACATGTCAGATGCTGCACTGCATACCTATACCTTGTTTGTGTATGTCAAAGACAAAGCCGTGACGATGGACAGGGAGCCCTGTCATTGTTGTTACATCATTGTTGTTGCATCACGTGGGTATAGGCCTGGCACGCAGTAGCACGCTATTTGAAGCACAAAAGCATTGCTCACATGCAGGGATATATCATAGTCTCTCCACAAAACACATGTCATTTGGATGCAGATGGAGTCACTAGCTCAGGAGGAGAGTCAAGAGTTTGCATGACTCATGCCTCATGCAGAATTCATCTATCATAGCAGAGTCAAGAACAGCAGTTCAGCCTAGAGTTGTCTGTAGTGGAGTTGCCTTAAATGTCAGGTTTTAGACATTTAGATGCTCCTTTTGATCTCAGGTTACAAACACAGCTGGGTGTTTTGCAGCTTCAGATGCTGGATTTGGGAATATTTGTTGCTTACGGAGGTTTAAAACTATAAACTTTAAATTTATGTCATTACCAAAATTATGTAGTTTCTGTTATTCCCACAGTGGCAATAACAGGCATTTACTTTTTTCTGAGTGAGCATATTTAATAAGAAAATCACGGAGTATATCATTAACTCATGAGCAAAGAATATGCAATTTGGATGGTGGAATATGGAAATTTGCTATTGAAGTAACAGTAAATAGTCATGTAGACTGTGAAGACTTGCCTTGCTGAGTGTGTCAATATACCTTCAATATCTTAAAACAAGTTGAACTGTGAATATGCTGGCATTACAATTTCATCATGATCAATGTTGGTTTGACATAAGTGTTAGACAGCAGACAGTAATATACCCCACTTTGATCAAAGATCCTACACACAACTGTTCACAATACTGAGCACTATATATGCAATATAAAACATCAATCAAATTTGTGTGAGTGTAATTGTTATATTACATTTATGGCAGGAAAAGCTTGCAGGAAACAAAAGGAAAAGGGCCATGCCTTGCTCATTGCTCAAAAAAATCTATGAATCCACAGAATGCCTATACATAAATGTTAATAAAAAGACAATTTGCCTTGTAAAGTGTCCAGCCCTTGTGTTTATCTTGTACCATGGTCTGATGTGCTTTCTTTGACTTATCAGTTTCTGCCATAGTCAGAAACATGGTATAGATGTACACATGATGTGGAAGAAGGTACCAGTAAGGTATTGATTTTAAACTAAACCTTGATGTATGCTTAAATGTGCTATGTTGATGACAGTTCCTGATAGTATTATTGATCTTTTCATCACAATTTGTTCTGAAGTCACGTCATGTTCAGGTGTTACTTGGCTTTAAATTGCAGCATTTTGAGTGCACTGGATGCCTGCTGTGTAAAGTAGCATTTGCCAGCTTTGTCTGTCATAAAGTGTCTACTTGTGTTGAGTTCTGGTTGTAAAATGATCATTATGTTGACACAAATCACAACAAATGTGTCCAGGGAGGTTTTCCATTATAATGTTTTTTTATGGGTATTTTTGTTGCACAGTAAAAAAATACTCTAACACATTTTTAGCAACAAGATTTGTGTGTCTAGATCTTTCCTTTATTGAGCATTGATAGAAGATTGGGTATACTTGCATAAATTGCTGTAATTGTTAAAGGATTGTGTTATTTCACATTCTAAAATCCAATGTGCTCATGACACATTATATGTTTTAATATTTGGAAGAGCTGCAGTTGTCTGTTTGTAATTATCTTTAAAAGTCAAATATCATCATCATTCAGTTATGCTCATAAATTCTCTGTTAAATGAGGAAGTTTAGTTTTCTACAGATATGCACTTCAGCATTTACTGGAGTTTAAAATGATTCAGGATTTTGTGAATTCATATAGAAGAAGATGCTTACGCATTGCTTACTTGTCAGTTATATGTCTTGAACTGATGAGCATATTCTTCTTAAATATGTCATCCATTTTTAACAAAATCAATCTGCAGTCGTCTAAAAGATGATGACCTGGAGCCTTCTGAACAGTAACTGTGATGAGGGTTGACTTGAATTAATCTTCAGCTTTTGACTAATTAATTGCATTCTTTAAAAATGTCTTGTCTTTTTCATCAGTCAAAAAGGCTAGGGCCTCTGTAGGCTGTTTAACACGGAGATCGCTCTGTAATTCCACTAACAAGACTCTCTCATCAGGCCACCGCCTTTGCTCATTCACACTGTACAAAACAAGCATGCTGCGCCAGTGTGTTCTCTCATGTAGCATGCCAGCGTTGTAGAATCAGAGGTGTGACATGTAACACAGCAGCATTGGTGACTAGTGTGGTGTGTCCTACCATGTTGAGGCTCCCTTTATCAGACTGTCGGCTACGTAATTTAAAGGCGCAACAGCAAAGCCCCCCCTCAAAGGGGTCTGTGAAAAAATAAAGTTGAAAATAATGCCAGTGTAATGTGTTAGAATTTGACTGTGGTGAAAAAATTCTAAGTGCGTCTGCTAATGCCTACAATGGAAGCCAAACAGCATCACTAATAGGCCAATATCCTCTGGGTGATTGATGGGAAAGCCCTTGAGAAGGCAACTGCTATTAGTGAGGATGGTGGGCTGAGACATGAGACTGATGGCAAGACTCTTTCATGAAATGAGGCTAGCAGAGCCGTTCTCATCAGAGGTCAGTACTGATTAGTTGTGTGGAGACCTGATTGCAAGAATCATCGGCTAGATTTTATTTATGTCACTGTGCAGCTTGATACATTGCCAAGATTCCTGGGCTACTAGCCCCTATACTTTAGTTTTGGCCACATGAAAAATGCATCGTCCACAGAGAGTGAAATTCTCCTTGAGGACTAATCACAGTCGTGCACATCCATGACATTTCCAGCTGGATTTTGGAGAGTATATTGTTAGTTAAAGGGACATTTTCCTTAGGTGTTCTTTGCGTTGATCTCCTCTGGCATGATCAATCAGAAATATTGATTGACCTTGGAGTCTGTGGTTACTGTTGTCCAACAGAGGCCTGAAAAGTGTGAATACAACCTGAATACAGAGTGAGTAGCTAGAACATTGCGTGACCCACTCATGATTGTGTTCAGCATGATATATGAGACTACTGTAAGAAAAAACACGACTGGTAATGACTGTGATTCCAAAGATAACTGGTGACATTGGTGCTAAGCATAATGTTTATCTAAAACTTTTTAAAAAAGTGGTTCATGGGTTATAACTTCTTAACCAATTAGTCAGTTAATCATCTGATTAAAATGTAATCATGAACAATGTGGGTCAGTTTGTTTATTAAGTAAAAGTGCAAATCATTCCATTTAAGCCTGACTGATACTGAATTTTTGGGACTGATATAAGTTACAAGGAGTAAGAAATTGTGATATCAATATATCAGTCGATATTGGTTCTATGCATGTTAGTTGTATTGAAAAGGGGGCTTGTGGGGTCATTGTTTGTTTTTTTATTTTCCAGCAATGTATTTCACAAACCTGTTAGCAGCTTACCATGAAGACAAAACTCAACTCCACACACACCATCTACTCAGCTGTGATGTGTACTCTGCTGCATATACTACAGACAGTTCAGTCAGAGTTACTTTCCTGGGAAAAACTGTGATGATACTGTCATTAGCCCAAGCATTTTCTTCTGTATTGTTTTTTTTTTGTAAAAGAACATTTTCAGTGGTATATATCGGACAATATATACATCTGATAGTATCTGTCTACTGATTTATTGCTCAGGCTCTTTATTCTATGGCTCCGTGTTCTAAGCGGTGAGATTTCTTTTCTCTATTCAGTTTCATATTCATGTAGGTGTAATAAATCTAGACTGTCGGTTGGGCAAACTGAACAATTCAAAAGCATTACCTATAGGTTAATATGATCAAAAAGGAATCTGTTTCGAAAATATTCCTCAGCTGCAACCATAGTCATGGCCTGATAGCTGGATAGAAGATTATCATCAAAAAGAATAAGGAATTAACAGACAGAAATAAGAGAAGTGTGAAATATTCAAAAGCAGCAGTTATAAATGACTGCATTTGCTTATGTGCATAACTTTGTGACTTTGCAGTCTTAACAGGCATATTAAATTGGACAGATATGCATCACTCTCCCTAAGGATATCTGCTTTGATAGTTGCATAGATTGGAAAAAAATCTCAAATCATATTAGTTTGGGCAGCACTGCCATAAAAAAGACAATGCAATAACCATAAATCTCCCAGTGCATGCTGAAGTCTGTGACCCTGAACAGGATAAGCAGTTTAGAAAATGCTTTAATAGATGAAAGGAGCTGACACTTGCACCTAAGTAGATTTACACTACAAAAACATTTCACTGTTACTCTCTAATCCCATTTAATTCATAATTATGTCACGCTGTTTTTTCCACTGTTAAGACTCTACTGGGAGTTTAAGCCATATCGTAACAACAGGCCTGGAGCAGAGTGCTGATAACAGTCTCCATGGCGGTCTAGTATGTGCTTTCACGTTAAAGAGATCTTCATGATTTTACTGGCCTGATTGTTCTGGCCTAAATGAGATTTGGGGGAAGTTCAGATGTTCATTTATTTTTCTCTCTTATTTCTTTCCTTCTCTTTCCTTCCACTGTCCTCTTTAATGTTGCATCAACCCAGATAGTTTTACAAGTATCTGTGAGCTTACTTCTGTCATATAAACACATTCGTATGCCCTTGTTTCCTTCACTCTCTTGCTTTATATCAAAGATAAGGAGCTGCAGCATATAATGAAAATTCCACTAAAAACTGGTATCTGTAGGGCAACAGTTGTGTTGCAAGTTCTCTGCTTCTTCTGACACATTTGCCTTCAGGATTATTTGTTGTCTTTTCTTCTTTTTTATTGGCTCATTTTCATGAATATTCACTGCGAGAGCCCAAACTCTACATCGGGGTGTCACACCATTTGCTGTAGAAGGCTGAGAGTAAACAGTTTTGCTTTTTTGTTTTTTTTACTAAACACTACCGCAGCTGATTTCACTGTGCGGTCTGTCCTCTTTGGTTGAAAGTCTGCCAATCAGTGAAACCACCTGCTGTGTTGCTTTGATTGGACAAAAAAACCTTCATACTGTCACTTCACTGCTCAGGGTTTGACCCCCTTTTGCTTTGATGATTTGGCTATTTGTAGTCGTGTTCCAACACAGTTCAGGCTAAGTTGCTGTGAAACCTTTTTTTGTGTCACTGAAACACTCAAGGAATTAATTGTCACTGGGCATAAATGGTCATAATTGTGTTCACTTTAAAAGAAGCCCTTTTTTTCTTTTCTTTTTATCCATACAGCGTGTTATTCAAAGACATTGAGGAATTTTGAGCTGTTGAGCTTCTGTCATTTGAATGAAACAGCAGCAGTGTGGCAGTTAGTGAAGTTCATGGGACTGTTGTGTGCATTTAATTACTTAGCTGTGATTTGAGTATGTAGTTCACCGTGTTGTCAAGCATACATGGCAAGTGTCTGTAAGTGCTGGTGGGGCTCTAATGGTGACCACCGCTTGGAGGTGAGCAGCTTGAATTTTCTATTGTGGAAAAGATGATCACAAGACCTCTTTCCCGTTGAATGTAAATTTTCTAACAGTCATAGTCAGCATTTCACAGTCAGGTGAATGGTGGGTGCCTGTTATATTACAGTTATTCACAAAGCAAAAACTAGTTCTACCAGTCATGTCAGCTCAGTAGAAAAGAGAAGAAGTCAATTGTGGCCATGCCCTCTGTTTGTCATTATACGGTATGTAATTAACTTTTAGCTGATGACAGCGCTTGTTAGTTTAGAACAGCCCCATCCAGGTGTGTGACAGATATTAAGTTAGAAGCGTATACAGTAAGTCAGTGGTTCATTTCCTGGTCAGATCTTCACAGTCGTTGATATGGGTGATATGGACAGAAATTATGTATGTTATGAAACCTGTCAGTGTTACTCAGTAAAATACATCTTCCTTGTAAAACATTTGCAAATCCATTTTTTTTAACAATTCTGAAGCCTGAATTGTTTACATCAGTGTTTTATTCCTGCCTTTGCTGGTGCATTGTTGCTTTTTATGGCACGTTACCACAACCAGTAGATTTGTGGAATTGTGTGAAGCTATTGGCAGTAATGTGTACTGCGTCACTGCTGTGCGTATGTGGATGTCTGTGCTCCCTAACTCCCTAACTAAACCAGAAAAAATAATGTGCATTTGCTTCTGTTGAAACTGAAACAATGAATTTTGTTTTATCTGCTCACTAGGTTGTCAGGTCACTTTAATGTCGCTTCTGGTTGTACTTTCTTGGTGGACTTGGTGGATCAAACAAATGAACAGAAAAGAGTAAAAAATTGATGCAGTATTTATAACAATTTCTTACAAATATTGGGTTCCCCCAAAATCTAAATGTACCAGTGTTGGGTGGCACACAAAGTAATATAATATAGAAATGATTAAATTCAGCAATCTAATATTTTTGCATCGAAATATTTGTGTTCAGCCCTAGTCATTCAAAATGGAAGAGTCACAGTCAGTACAATATTGTATTATATTGATTTTCATACAGACATAATTCAAAGCAGTGCAGCTGTTCAGGATCAGTAAGTAGCCACTTGAGAAATAATGAAGAGAAGTGGCGCATGACTGAGAATTAAGGTGTATAAGATGCAAAGAAGTCTGACATATTTTGAGTTAAAACTTTTAATGGCTGAGCATGAGCACAGGATAGAGCTGTTATTTTCCAATGCCAAGCTCCTGAATTTTTTTGCAAGTTTTAAGTCCAGCGGCCTTGGGGAGGGAGGCTCATGGAAATCCATTCTGACAACAAGGTCTCCTGTGTTTCTGTTTGTGTCGCAACACAATACAAGAGGGTTTGTAAAAAGCTACTTCTGAAGCCGATCTGCATAGAGGAAACGCCACTGTTTTTCTGTAATACTCTACACATCCCTACTGAGAGCTATGTAGGAGGTAGCACAAATGCCTCAATGAAGGTTTTTTTTTCTTTGCCTGATTTCTTCCCTCAGAGGTAATTAGGTGCATTCTCACTGAAGTACAAACCATGAACAGTATATTCTCTGCATGAGAAGTGTTTGTTTATATTTTCAGCTTATTTCACGTCATTAGCTTGGCTGGATGGGTACCTATTTTGTCCTTAGTCTAAGATAACTTAAATCCCTCTTCATTTCATGATAATGCGTTAAGCTGTTATATTAAATACATTCAACAGCACTAGTAGTTTGGTATGCAGGCTTAGAATGATTTGTTCCAAGACGATTTAGTCACAGGTGTTATTTTCACAGCAAGTTAATTTTGCTTGGTGGAGATACACAGTTGTTAAGTTGGATTTATGTTGGCAGCTTGCACTGTCACCTTCTTAAAATAACACTCATTAAAGCATACTCCAACTTTTACCTAAAAGCTGGAAATACAAGACGTTCATAGTATCTTGGAACTACATTTACATATAAAGTCCACTTCATTTCTACTAGAGTGAAGTGCAAAACTGCACAAGGAACAAGACACTTAAAGTAAAAAAACAGAAGTGTGAACAAACTTAACAAAGGAATGCCAAATAAAGAGTTTTGCTGCACCACCAAGTTGTCGTTCCAGTACTCGGTCCAATCTGATCATTTGCTATTGGAGCAGAGTTCAATGCACAGTTCCACAGTTTTGTCTTTTTGATCCATTAAATTTAACAACCTGAATTTGGCAGCTTTTGCATTTGTTCATTTATGATTCCACCGAGTTACCCTTACAGTTACAGTGTCATGGAAATGTACTTTATTGCATATTTTCCAAAAACAATTAAACCCCCACATTTACATTCTAACCAGAGAATGATGCATCTATTTCCCTGCTATTGTGTGCAGGCACGATGCAGAGTGAGACTTTAACAACTATGATGACTGTGGTATTTAAGGGTGAATAAAGGAGAGTGCTGCCAGTTGCTCAATAACTGTAAAAATGTTCTGAAACAATACTAAAAAGCAGAGGAGTGTTGGACAGTGACCAATAAGACATCTTAAAATTGTGTTGCTTTGCTTTATCAGTTGCTCAGCTCATCTCTGCACTGTGGTATATACAGTGAGTCGATGGTTTTGGCATGAAGGATGGCCAACTTTTTCTGACAGAGCTGAAAAAGCTTTAAGCAAATATGGAAGAGCCATAAAGGCTGTATCAGCCTGTATCTGCACCATAAGGCCTGCATCAGCCTCTCTGTGGCTCCCTCTCTCCCTACTATTTCCTTCCTACCGTGCCTTTTACAGTTCATTTCAGTTTAGCCTAGAGGCGACTTGAGTAATCTCACAATGCTTTTTCAACAGAGAATGGACAGAGACCCATAAGTGAAGCCTTTCACATAACCATAACCAGTATGGTAACGTCATATAATAAAGCTGAGTTTCTTTCTTTTTTCTTTATTTCTTTAAGTGTCGCATTTTCCCTGCATCCCTTCACCCACTTAGTCTCATCTTCTCCACCTCCCATTATCATTCGCTCCCAGTTAAATTCTATTTTTGTTATTATCCCTCTGGCTCTCTCTTAGTTTTACCATGTTGAGAATTTAAGAAACTGAAAATAAATGCAATAAGTAACTGCCCTGTCATGTAGATTATGGAGAACTTACATAAGATCTGACCTGTTGTTCAGTTCAGAGACGTCTCTGCTGGTATAAATGCACTAAGTGATTGTTGATTATTTATTTGACCTACATGCTGTACTTAAAGGAGTATGATGCTCACTATATAGGACTTTAGGTTAAATACTTACACTTAAAGTGAGTGTAAAGACAAAGAAGCATGGGTTTAAGATGACATCATTTGTCCCTGAAGTTTTCTCTCTCCCTTGGGTTTTTCCACAGGGCAGTGATGCCTGGAATGGTGATGTTTCGGCGGCGCTGGTCAGTTGGCAGTGATGACCTGGTGCTGCCCGCCCTCTTCCTTTTCTTATTACACTGCATCTGGTGAGTCACTGTCTCTTCCACTGTATTGATTTTTTTTTACATGTATATATTTAATGCTTAAATTATCAGTAGGTCTCTAGAGAGAGACATATATTTCACATATATGCGGGAAACATTACTTCTCTGCCTTTGCCTTTCGTATTCAGGTTGGTGGTTCTGTCCGTGGTTCTCTTTGGCCTTCCATATGGCTCAGACCAGTCCTGCTCTGTAACACTGGTGGACCATGGCCGAGGGTACCTGGGCATCCTGGTCAGCTGCCTTATATGTGAGAGCGCCATCATGTGGTTGAGCATGAGGGGCAGCATTCTGTACACACAGCCCAGGGAAGCTGTGCAATATGTCATCTATATACGACTAGGTAAGGCATCCTGGGGCATGTGCTTTTTTTTCCTATTAGCTTCTCTCTTAAACAGGATTATATGTTACTGATCATTAGGATTGAAGGTGGTGGTTGTGAGGATTATTTGATGTTAAATTTGATCAGTGTTTATATTGATTGAACAGATATTGATCATTATTCTCCTCACACCCTCTTTCTCTTTCCTTCTCTCTCCAGCTATTCTGTTGGTTGAGCTAGTATATGCTGTAGTAGGAATTGCCTGGCTTGTCCAGTATTACCAGCCGTGCTCTGATGTCACTGCCAAAAACTTGGCTTTGGGTGAGAATATAAAGGGGAATGTACATGGGACTAAACATTTTAAAAGAAAAGGGATTTGGTATGCTTGAATGTGAATAATTTTTTAAAAATATTTTCGGCAGGAATTGTTGCATGCAACTGGCTAGTGATATTCAGCGTTTGCATCACGCTCATGTGCACCTTTGATCCTACGGGTCGGACTTTTGTCAAACTGAAAGCCACCCGTCGGCGTCAGCGTAACCTCACTACATACACACTCAGGTATTAACTGGCACTCAGATTCTCTATTTGTCTCTCTCTGGCTCTTGTTTTGACTTGACACCAATCTTCTTGTGGGGAAAAAACAGCAAGTGCATATCTTCCTGTTTTTTCCCACAAGTTCAGTCCTGATATTATTGTTTGGTTTTTTTTGTCTTGACTAGACACAGGCTAGAGGAAGGCCAAGCCAGTAGCTGGAGCAGGAGACTAAAGTTCTTCATGTGCTGCACAAGAACCCAAGATACACAATCAGTGAGTCACAACGCACACTTGTCCATTTCCTCTTTACGGTGAAAGAAAATACATAAAGGAGTACATCCAGGAATTTGTCATGCATTGCGTCCAGTGAGGCAGTCATTTAAATAAGTACTGACTGGATTAATCAAGACTGGGATATGCAGTGGTGATTTGCTCAGCTACTTACCAGTGACATGAAGCGTTTAATATAAAATATAAATGTAAAATGAATTCATTTCAGACTAAATCAATTTACAGGCTGTCAGCAAAAAAGTAAAGCTCATGAAAGTTAAAACAAAAAAAAAAGCAATTCTGAAAAATTGTAGTCTGCTTTTAATTAAAGCTAATACTAAGCAAGATATGGTGCCCTGAGTCAGTATGTATAAGTCCAGAGGACAGGTTAGTTCGCCTCAAAACGTTAAACATCACTGTAGCCATGCACAGTGGTATGGTGACTGGTAATGTGCATTTGCTGTAATCCGCAAATAATGCGTCTTCTTTTTGGCAGGGGATATTGCTTGTGAATTTGAGAAGTCATTGCCTCACCATTGGGCTAAATCGGTGTTTCCTCATTTACGAGATTACAAAATTGCATTGGGTTAGAGAGAAATGTCTATCCAACCGTTCACTTTCTGCTGCTGACCCTAGGCAAGATCTTGGTGGCAGCAGACGCAGCAAGGGAGTCCAGACATCCTGCTCTCTAGCAATATTTTCCAGCTCTTTCTGGAAGACGTACTTTTTGTCAGAACATTGTAAGGCACGTTTTCTGTCCTGACACCCTACGTCTTTCTGGCCAGTCTTGCCAGTCATGTGAGGTCTGAACTCAGCATTAGACAGTTTAAACTTTACATGGTGATAACATGTCTTTTGTTGCTTTCTATTGCTTAGTCTTATTTTGATTACTCCGCTTTATCATCACTCTATTATATCTCCTTCTTTTATGTCCAGGATGCGTATTCAGAAGTGGCCAGCCTTTTTGCAGAGTTCTTCAGAGACCTGGATATTGTGCCTAGTGATATTATTGCTGGCCTGGTACTTCTCCGCCAGAGGCAAAGGTCTAAGAGATCTGCAATCCTGGACCAGGTATCGCTACCTGTTATAAAAAAATGTTCAAAAGCTTAAAAAAAAATGTTTAGAATGTATTTAAACTATGTCATGTTTAGATTTCTTTCTGTTTTTTTCTCTTTCAAAGGCCAACAATGACATTTTAGCCTTCTTATCAGGAATGCCTGTCACTCGAAACACTAGATATTTGGACCTGAAGAACTCGGTGAGTTTCTTCTGTGTGATTATTTGACACAACCAAGGTTGACTTGTCATATCCAGTACTAAACCACATGGGAAGTTGACTGTTGTGAAAGTGTAAAAGGTTCATTGTTATAGTAATTTATGAAATGCTGAGTTTCAATAGTGCAACATGCATTTTAACTAATTATTAATACATGTACCCCTGAGTTCTATTTAACCTCTAAGACAGAGAGCGGAATCACTTATAATAGGGCAACTAAAGATTTCACATTTTCTCCAGGAATTAGAGATATTACCATAGGAATAAAGAGAAACTGCAAAACATACATAAAATTAGAGAAGACTTATTCTCAGAATCTCTTAGAAAGCAATTTTGTGTATATTTCACACAGTACATAACAACACTGTATCACATCAATTAGTCCCTTGAGATCTCCTTTTACAAAAGCAGTTCTTCTGCCGTGGTGTATAGTATATTTTTCTACTACTGGTGTGCATGTGTGCACAAACATACCAATGACAAACACACAGCCAAGTCAGTATGTGTTCAACTGAAATAATATTTGAGGATTTGAATCATATCTCAAGATTTCTGAATGTGCTGTTACTCTTATTACGAAGTTGCTCTAATGCAGGCGTGTTTGTCTGTCTGTCTGCCTTTTCCTCTACCAGGCTGAGATGAACATGTACAAAGATGTGTGTTATTATATGCTCTTTGCCCTGGCTGCATATGGTTGGCCCATGTACCTGATGAGGAAGCCTGCCTGTGGGCTGTGCCGCCTCGCCAGCTCTTGCCCGTAAGCACTCAAACATACACCCGCACAGTTTTGATCTGTTTGGTTTTTGTGTCTCTTGAGCCTCTCCAGTGCAGATCAAATTTCACATGCGTCAACACTTGCCAAGTGGTAATCCACTGAGACAATACCACTCTGGTTAGACCCACTCACTAACACATGCAATGTCGAATTAATCACATACTCATATCCAGATTGCCTGCACTGGGATACTAATTTTATCTCTGTAATCTTACCGGTTTACTGTGATTGTCTTATGTCTGTTCTCCCTACTGTTTCTAAAAAAAATCCACCATTGATCTGGTGTATTTTCTCTGCTTGTCCTACTGTTTTCTTGTTATCTTCCTTTCTCCCCAGCTGTACATCAGTGTCTGGCTCTCGGTTGTCTCAATCTGTGACAGTGGAGGAGGACAACTGTTGCGGCTGTAACGTCCTGGCCATACGTAGACACTTCCTGGACAGGGATCTCAAGCAGGTTCACATTGTCTACACATCCTGCCACGATGCTGTGAGTAATCCTACAACCGGCCAACAAGCAGTCAGAGGTGTTTGGACTTTACTTCCTTAATAAAACAGAGGATGAGTGTTGTGTAGCAGTTCAACACTGTCAGGTTTTTATTTTTTTATTGTTAAAAAAAACCACAATATCCTGTTGAGGTGAATTATTCTGCATATAAAGCCCTAGAGCCGTGTATAAAATGTCAGACTTTACATTGGGCTGATGTGCAGTGCTACACATTCCCAAACTAGTAGCTAATTTAGTTTTAGTTTGTAATTCTGGCCATCATTAACATCTGTTTTGATAACACTTTGCTCAACAGTTTAGTTGCTGAGATATGGGGGGGCCGAGCATGAGCTGTTTAAACATCCTCGGCAGTAAGTCTTCTCAGTAGGTGTTGAACTCTGTCAAGTCTGCGCTTTGTCACAAGATTCTGTTTATGACCGTCATGGAAAGAATCTTAAGGTGCAGCTGAAGAGGGAAGTGTCCCCCACTGGTGGCCTCAGGACTGCATTTTTGCTCTCATTATATGAAGCAGTACTGAGTCGTGAATATTTTACTATCATCACAGTGACAAGACGACTTACTCAAAGTACAAATTTGATCATTTGGTCTGAGATCCATCCCTGTGGAGGGAGGGTACCAAACTTTTGCATTAGTGTCATGACGATTATGCAAAGTCTTCCCTCACTATTCACGAGGATGGTAATGCTGGGCATGTTTTAACCACAATAAGTATGTCCATGGCCTGCTCACTTTTGTTGTAAATTTGTCTTACAAAGCTGCTGTATGTTAAGGCAGTTAAGCAGGTGCATAAATATAACTGATTGGCATTATTGTCAACTTCAAAAATATGTCCCAGGTTGGCAAATGATAGTACCAAAATATTTTTAAAAAGACACTTTCCAACAACTTTTGAATTGCAGTAGTCAAGTCAGTATATTGATAGAATATTTAACATCCATTTACAGTGGCACTGCTTTACAGATCAGTTTTAAAAGTCAACATAATTTCCCTCCAGTTAAGCATATGTTTCTCAATTCTGACTCTGTCTGAAAAAAATAGTTAAACAAGTTTTCTAAATACATAGAAAAGTAATTTTTACAATAATTATTTTTTTACATTTTTTTTTTCTGCAGTCAAGCCTGCACGTGAGCCTCACAATGTCAGTGATTTGTAAAACAGAGCACTACTGGCAGAGGTTCACCAGCACTGAGTTTCCATCTATAAATTCTTTGACTAGACTTTGCACTGTGCCAATTTGAAGAGGGTTTGGTGACAATGACTTTAGGAATGTTGGGCTGCTGGGCTGCAAATGAAACTATGAAGCACAGTCACTAGCCCTCTCCTTACATTCCCTGCTCCTCTCACTGTCTAACCAGTTTTTACTGTCCTCTCTGCTTCAATCTGATCTTTCATATAGGTTTATGAAACTCCATTTTTTGTGGCAGTTGATCACGCGAAAAAGAAAGTTGTCATCAGTATCAGAGGAACCCTTTCACCAAAGGTAATTTTTATGCTTCTTGTCATGTTTTTATGATCATATTTCTTCAACTCTCTCAAAGTTTTAGCTGACCCTGCTGCCCTCAATGCCTCACAACACCAACACCTCCAGAGCAGGTGAAGTTCTCATGGTTGAATGCAGTGTTCTCAAACTCCTACACTCTTCATGCATAGAGCAGAAACGTGACTGTCCACTTTCAGGGATAAATGTCCCATCTACTTTTTCTTAACCAAGCGTTTGAGAAAATTACTGTAATGCTTTAAAACTGAATTGAACTAATAGCTAGATGATTCATAATAGTTTTGTAACGCAGGCAATTGGTCTTTTGAAAATAAGTACGCATATTGAGCTTTGCTCCCAACTAGTCAAAACATCCAATTTATCAGTGTAATAAATCTGAATACTTCTGCTGTACATGCAAAGCAGGGTATTACAAATTCAGGTCAAAGATTAAAGAGACATTTGCAAGGTGTTTATGAATATGTAAACCTAAGGGGCCCTAATTAGTATTGTAGCCTCTAAACTGAATCAAATTCAACCTTGCATAATGACGCAAAACATGTTGCTCTGTACCTCACCAGATGTCCAGTGTAATCCCTGCCTTAGGAGGTAATGTGTTATTTAACCAATAATTCAAGAATGGTAGTGATAATTTCTTAAATATAAAGTTGAAGTGAGTCTGGCATATTTCATCTCCATGAGCCTATATAATTCTTTTATAGTCTTATAGCTCTTGGTAAATTAAAGCACAGTTACATAACAATTAATCAAATTTTCAGTTGAAGTGATGAATGGTGTTTTTTATTCCAGTGCCTAGTCTTTTGTCAGTCAGACATTCTTTTCATTTTCTATGTCTAAATTTTCCCCTCTTTCACTTGTACTCTCTGCTTTTGGTTGTCTTCTTAGAATTTTAATTTTGTCTTGTGTGTATCAGGATGCCTTGACTGATCTGACAGGAGACTCTGAACGTTTGCCTGTGGAGGAGCAACATGGGACTTGGCTCGGCCACAAGGTCAGAGGCTAAATGACTCACCTGCAATACATATTCTCCACTGAACAGTCTCCTGAGATTTTTCAGCTTTAAGTGTCTCTGTTCTCCATAGTGCAGCTTCAACAAGTGACCTATATCACAGGTTCCAAAGGTCATTTCAGTTGTTAATAGTAGAGTAATTACTGTGGCTATTTTAATAAGAGATTAATGACACAGACTTCCTGTCCATATTTTGTTCTCTGTCACCATCCTCCCTCCACTGAATCGCTCTCTTTCTGTCCTCTCTCAGGGAATGGTTTACTCAGCAGAATACATTAAGAAGAAACTGGAGCAGGAAATGATCCTGTCACAAGCGTTTGGAAGAGACTTGGTACATGACTCAGTATACTTGACTGTATAAAGAATGACAGGCTCAATAATGAACCTTTTCTAGATTTTGCATTGACACCTTCATTCAAGGTTACACTAACTGTGTAACATTACATTACCATAAACATAGCCTTCGTGTATACAAGTTTGTTTTACAAACAGCAGTAAAAGCAGTTGGTTAAAGTGACTCTTCACTGTGGTTGTTAAAGTGTGCTGTTGTGAGTGTAATGACTCTGTCTTTCTCTCACAGAACAAGGGCACCATGCACTATGGGCTGGTGATAGTTGGGCATTCTCTTGGTGCAGGCACTGCTACTATCCTCTCCTTCCTGCTGAGACCTCAGTACCCTACACTTCACTGCTACTCTTATTCTCCACCTGGTGGCCTTCTTAGGTGAGTCACTCTGTGTTTGTTTATACAATATACAGAAAACTACAAGAGTATCAGTCTTTGAGTTCAAGTACTTTATGTTGAAAGTTATTAAAAGTTTGGTTAACCCATTGACATCTAAAGCCCATGTTTTTGTTTCTAAATTCTACGTGTTTAACCCAAGGTCAGCGGTTTCATACCAGCCTGCTGTCATAGATTACACCCTGGTCAGCACTGTTTACTTACAACCTGGACCTGTAAAACCCTTAGTTTGCTCAGCAGGGTAGTGAATTTCCAGTTCATCTGAAACATTTCCTGCTATGTTTACACTTGAGATTAAACTTGACAATGCAAGAAATACGACTAATTTTTTCCCACTTTAGTTTTGGATATGTGGTGTGGGCCATACTATGAAGGAAAAGAAAAGGGTAAAGCCACTGAGGTGGCTCTCAGTTAAACTGCACCGGAGGAGGTTATGCTCAGAGTTTCAGATTTAAATTGAATGTATAAAGTGTCGCCCTTACACCCATTCTTTTCCTGATGATTCTCTTTGAGTGATACAGATTCTCAGTCTGCAAATATCTGCAAATCTGTTTAGCTGTGTGTTAGTAATGCCACTGAATGAAGCAGTGACAGTAGGCAGACCATATGCATCGTGTTGCCAAAGGAACCCACATACATTCACTTGGTGATTCAGAAAATGTATACCTATGTTTTTATTCATGGTCCCGATTTGCTGCCAAGTGCTGATGTTGCAGCAAACAGAACACAGATTATAAAATTGATTTATCTGTTAGTATTTAGCTCAGAGAATATTCAGTCAGTAGAATTAATTTGACTTTGATTTGGCCAAAACTGAAGTGATTTCCTTGGGACAGCGTCAGACCTAAATACGCTTCTTGATTATCATTTACATATGAAGTTTAAAGTTTAACAGCACTAATGTGCAACAGTCTCGTTGAAAATAAGCAGTCACTGAGTATAGAAATATATTAACTCAGATGATGAACAATTTTCTACCAGAACTCCTCTTTTGCATCATTTGCAGAAAAAGCAATGTTAACTGTAATACATTTTCATATTCTTCATAGCTCTCCATTATAATAACTTGTTCCTCTTGACTGAAATAGGTGGCACAGATTGCTAAAGTAGCTGATATAGATTAATGTTAACCCTAAAATATTTTTAGAATAATGAAAGTAATTGCAAATATGCAGGCATCAGGGACACAGAGCAAACTGTATTTATTTGAATTTGCTACAAACACATTTTTTTGTCAGAAAAGATTTATTATATATTCTCCTATCAGTGTGTGTCACACACTTAGTTTGCACTGTATGTTCATGAACAAACAAGGTGTTAATTTACCTGAACAATATAGTTTATTTTTGGTCTAGTGATTCACAGTGTTCACAGTGTACCAGCATTTTTTCTGCCTGCGCTTGAACATTGTCCATCTCCCTGCCATACAGCATGATGCAGTGTTAGCCGTGTTAGTTATGCAAATTATGCTGAAAGAGAGTTTGCACCAAGACATGACTATATGCTGCAGTGTACCTTTGATATTTCAAAAAAGCCATGGTAAGATAATTGTTATACTTTGATCAGAAGATACAAGATGGGTGAAAAAAATAAAGAAAAGATTATTAGCAACATAAGCACCGCTTTCTTTGGTTATAGGGTAAACATTTATAATATGCTGAAAGTTCATTCGTTTTACAAATATTACTGTTTATTTCATATTAATGTCTCTAACCTACAGCAGTGGATGACTCTGAGACCACCAACAAGTAGCATCCTTTATGTGAATGTTCCTACAAGTCCTATATGACAAGACACAATATTTTTATAAAAACTACCATTCCTTTGTGGGCACCCACAAGCTCCTTTTTCAGAAAACATCCTGCTCTCTTGAATGACTGACAGGTGTGTAGGAGATATGTGTGACTTGAAAACAATAGGAAGATCTCCCCCACACTGTCTCACATACAGTTGACATATCTGACCTTCTGTGTATGCGTGTGTGTGTGTGTGTGTGTGTGTGTGTGTGTGTGTGTGTGTGTGTGTGTGTGTGTGTGTGTGTGTGTGTGTGTGTGTGTGTGTTTGTGTGTGTGTTCATATATATGTATATTTTTTTTCTCAGAATACACACTAACATACTACATACTAACTGCGACAAATAAATGTAAACTTCAACCTTTCTGCATTAATGACACAACTGAATAGTGTATGAGTGCTTCTAATTAGCCATTACATTCCCGTTAATTGACTGTACAGTTGTAACATTGCATGGTTGCTCCTGCAGTCTAGTTTAAGCTGCAAATTCTATTCATCAGACCAAGCAACCCTTTTCCTGTCATTAATGGTTGTAAGCATAAATGCACAGGTTTCATGCTTTTTTGTTACCAAACTCTCCTACAGGGTGCTGTTTCCTCTTGTTCTACAGGCTCCCCAAAATCTCCAGTATACACCATCAAGACTAATTGCCTACATAGAAAATGCTTTGATAAGTGCATTCAAGTACATTCATTATGCACCTGTCTTATTTGCCCTATTCCAAAAGCAGCAATGCTTAACTCCCTTTTCCAGGCACCGCTGATCATGTCCTTTTAGAAATCTTTGAGATCACACTCACGTTTTTTGGTGGGCTGGTCACATGCAAATTTAATGTAGAAATGGAGTTGCTGTTGGATTTGTGTGTTTAAATACTGAGTGACACAAAAGCAAACAGGAAAGTTGTGTCACTTTTTCTGTTTCTCTATTATCTGTTCTGTCTTTACTGTTACTACTGCTATCAACCAAAAGAATGAATGCACTCAAATTTGTAAACCTTTGTGTAGATATGGTCATATAAATACATTCATCAAGCATCAAGCTCAACGGGTTAAGCGGGCGACCCATGTACAGGGGCTTCCCTGACACAGTGGCCTGGGTTTGATTCCCGCTCACAGCACTTTGCTGCATGTCTTTCCCCCCCCCTTCTCCCTCCTTTCCTGTCCGTCTCTGCTGCACCTATCAAATGAAGCTGTAAAAAAGGCCAAAAAAATTTTTAAAAAGAAATGATTGCAGACATGGTTTACATTATTACTCTCTCTGTGTTTATGGTTCACATAATTTTTCTTGTATCTACCCAGTGAGGATGCCATGGAGTACTCCAAAGAGTTCGTCACGTCCGTGGTATTAGGAAAAGACCTGGTACCAAGGTATCTCTTCTATAGTATTTAGTATGCCGAGGTTAATTTCACTTTTCTGCAATCTTGTCACAGCAGCTTTTGGTCTCTCCTAGGCTGGGCCTGTCACAACTGGAGGGTTTCCGACGCCACCTTCTGGAAGTCTTACAGAAAAGTAACAAGCCAAAGGTGACTTAAACTCATGGTACTACACAAGATGACAGACAGACCTGTGCACCATTTCTACTATGAAAGCATGAAAAAAACATTTGACTGTGTTGGCAGCAACCTGCTGTGTGTTTTATCGACTACTGACAAAACACAGCCCTGCTGTTCAAATATTAATGAATGATTAAATAATAATCACATTCAAAACATATTTGCATTTATATCCATCCAAAACAGCAGCTCTTTGTTTTGCATTGATAAAATGAACAGCAGTTTTACTCACAACCTCTCCCAATATCAGTCATCTTTGCTGTAATGAAAGCATCATGCAGTGAAACCCTGGCCGTTGTAGGAAAAACTTACAATATCCAGAAGATAAATTTAGATTCAAATGTTTAAGTTACATAACAGCAATGCATTTTTTCTCAACAGTGGAGGATCATTGCAGGAGGCACTAAATGCATTCCAAAGTCAGAACTTCCACTAGAGGATGATGATCCTCAGTCTCAGCCGGCAGCACCCCCCAGCAGTCGCCTGTGGCTGCATCCCAGTGACCTCAGCATTGCCCTGTCAGCCTCCACACCCCTCTTCCCTCCTGGCAGAATCATCCACGTGGTGCACAACCATCCTCCAGAGACATGGTAGGGAAACAGACTTGAAAGCTGTGGGTAGATTATAGCAATGAAATCCAAACATGTTCTTCTCAACTGCTGCCTTTACGAGTCAGTTCAGTGGTGTCGCTGCTTAAAGCTGGTCTTCCAACAAAATGGAACTTTTTCCACTTTGTTCTGTCTGATCAACAAATTAAAAAGAGCACGGCATTCAAGCGATAGTATTTCTTCCTTGTTCTTTTCCCACATTTATTTTTGTTCCTCTTTGTATTGCACTGTACTAAAACTTGTTAAAAGGTGCTATACAAATAAACCTTCCTTGCATGACATTGAGACATTCTATAATTCACCATTTGGCTTTTCATCAAAACTTTAGTCTATTCTTACTTCCAAAGACTCATTTGTGAAGTGTATCACATGCTTACATGCCGTACGTACATACTTGTATACATGTAGGGTATTTTGAGTAAAAGATTCTGAGGCAAATTACCATGTATATTCACCTTATTTCACCGTAATTAACAGTGTTGTCCTCTCTGTCTCTCTGCCTCTGCAGCTGTGGCCAGGAAGAGCCGACCTATTCAGCTCTGTGGGGGGACAACAAGGCCTTCAATGAGGTCATAATATCACCCGCCATGCTT
This sequence comes from Amphiprion ocellaris, assembly GCF_022539595.1. Lineage (NCBI taxonomy): Eukaryota > Metazoa > Chordata > Actinopteri > Pomacentridae > Amphiprion > Amphiprion ocellaris. Next base: position 9,889,114 of record NC_072766.1, read on the forward strand.
AATGAGCACATGCCCCACATGGTGATGGAGGGCCTAAACAAGGTTTGTTTCATCTGTGTGCATGGAAATGGATTTTATAAGGGCGAGGGAAAAAATGCCTTTTGTTCTTGATTTCCAACAATGGTTGACTGAATTAATGGATGATTAGCATGTGTGAATTACAACTAAGTATCAAAATTCTGATACATATTTGCAATAAATGTTCATCAAGGGTGAAATCACTCTTTTGATATAACACGTTATGATTAGACATTAGACATTTTTGACATAAAGAATAGAGACCAGATGCTGAATGTAATATAGTATTTCTGGCAATAAAGTCCATCCCAGTTAAAAACTTACAAAAACTGGGATTTAACAAAGTTACGGATCCTGTTTCTACAATGTTGTCATAGAATCTACCTATTATAGTCAGCTAAGAGTAGAGCAGTGTAAAAATACAGAAAACCTACCAATGGCAACATTTGCAGTCATAAAAAGGCAAATGTTACTTAATAAAATAGAGACTAGAACATCTAGTAGTTATCAGGCCACAGCATAATATACAGTTTATATATTTGTCTATTTTTCCCACTGAATTTGTTCAGGTCATTAAATCTTACAAAGAACTTTCACAGTTACAGAAAAAAAGTCATGTGAAGATGAGTCTTAGCAATCAAATGGAGAAATATCATATATATTAGTTGCTATGATATCTTTTCATTAAAAATTTAAGAACTGACAATCACAAAGAACTACATAGGTAATCATAATTCAGTGCTATTCAGTGTTAAAGTTCTGAATTTCTTTAGAGGCATTTTGAAAGATTTAATCTGACTCCATTGTTAATTAATGCATGTGACCCATCATTAACCCACAACTTACAACACCTTTGTTTTCTCCACATTGCTCCTGTCTCAAAGCATGGGAACTGCTCACTCGTGGTTGGTTTCGTGGTCTTCTTCTTTATGAGTGTATTCTTCGTGGACGCTGACCATCTGTTTTGATAACAGGGTATTATGGTGTGATTTTGCATGTGAAGGATCCGCTCTGGGGCTTGCACTTTCTCGTGGATGCAGAGTTCATGTTGTATGTTTGTTCATGTTTGTATACAGTGTGTTTTCACTTGGGTTTGCCTCTGTCTTTGTGATTCAGACCTGTGCCTCTGGATGGATGTTTCTGTTTGTTCTGTTTGTGTGTGTGAACTGTGTGTTTATGTATGCTGTGCCTAGTATGTAGTATGATACCTCTGGTGTTTCTGCAGGTACTGGAACCATTTTGTCCCCTGTCTGAGCAGGAAAACTTGGAACCAGAGGAACTGGAAGTCAGTCTACCTACCTGCAGTACCACTGTGTTTTTTGCCTCAGAAAGCGAATTGAACTGTAGTCCTCCTTCTGATTCCTCATCTACCCCCCACAAAGACCTGCCATGCACTGATTCCCTCACAGAGACTGAGGCTGTCCCTGTTCCTCTGACTGCCGTTGCTTCTCCTTCTTTTCCAGATGCTGAGTCTGTTCTTCCACCTCCTTCTCTGTCAGACTGTACTTCTATCCCTCAGCCTTGCTTGGTGTCTGTCCCTCCACTTTCTAACAGCCTTTTGAGTCCTCATGCAGAAGCACTTCCAGCTGAAGATGATTCAGGCGTTCCACCACAACCCCAATCAGAACCACCAATCTCTCACCCTTGTGAGGATGTGATTGCTGCTCCTCTCTCTGAAATCCTTTCTGATGAGTCTAATTGTGCTCAGATAGAAAATCCTTCTCTCAAGATAGTAGCATCGCATAGCTCTTTGCAAAATAATGAGGACAGTAGTGTAGAGGAGCTAAACAGCCTTCCTGAGTCTGTTGTATAAAGTTGATCACGCTCAGTATTAGACTCAGCCTGTGCACAGCACAATTGTAAGTCAAAATAGTTCAAGCAACTACTGTCATGGTGATCCTAAGAGAGTGATGTCATACCCATAAAATTCAGTATTGAAGACATTTTGTCTGATGCGAAACTCTAAATTTGGTGCCAGTCTTTGCACGAATGCCATCTTAAAAGACTGTTACCAACAGTTAAAATGTCAGTATAGAGGAAGTGGAGAGACCCTGCCATTTCTTCCAGTTAACTAAGCCACAAAAGACCAGGATGCAAAGCAGCTCAACTGGTATAGCAGTTGGGAAAAAGTGGGAAAAGTCCACTTCTGCCATTCCAGCTGGCATAATTGTGCTTTCCACTTACACATAAACTATTGGCTGAATGCAACAAGTCCAGGCGTTCACAGTGGAAGCTATCAAAAAGTGGCCTGAGGGAAAGCAGGGAGAGTGAAACTCAGCGAGTGTGAGCAAAATAAGTTCAGGTGGTGAATTTTTACACAACTGTAAGATAAGTATTAACAGTAAATTGCGCCAGGAGTATTACGGGTTAATGATGTATATAACAATACAGGAGTATGTAAATCCTTTGAACCTCAGTGTCAAAAATCACGTTTTACATTCCTGCATGATCAATCCAAACTCACCTGCTCTCTTTTTCTTAATGAGATTCATCATCCAGCTTTCCTTAAATCAACCCTTCATTGTTTTCCATTCCTCTCAGCAGCAGTACATTTGGTCAAGTGCTTTGGCTTGAACTTTCTGACCCTATTCCTTAACCTAACAAGTTTTCTTTGTATTCACAAAGTTTCCATGGTAACCTTATTTCTTCCACATTAACTGCTCTGTCTTCCTTCTTGGCTGGGTTTTTCAGTAGCTGCAGCTCTTCTTTCTGGATTTCTGTCCCTCTTTTTGGTTTTTCAAAGCGCAAATTCAGCTTTTCCACAGTTATAATCCCCTGAGCAAACTGTCAATAACTCTTCAGCAGCAGATGAAGTAACGAGGGGGAACAAATGTGTAAATATGGAGTACTCTGCTCAGCTGCAAAATTGCTGCTCACAGCATCCAATTTTCTCTTGTTAGTGACTTGATACAATGGAGGGCTTTCAGTAACAGCATTCTGAAAACTGGAAATCTATTTTTATATCCTCTACCATACACTTTATAATGATGTCTTTCAGTGTGTTCTAATGAACTATATATGTAATGTGAATCTGTGACTGTTGGAATTGCAGTACATTATTACTTCAATCAAAATTCCAAGTGTAAAGTTATGTTTATATATTTTCGTGATCATTTATTGGTCAATGTGCCTATATTCGCAGGTGATATGTTTGATATCGTTGGTGCCAGATGTGTGCAGCAGTTTATCACTTGCACCAGTCTTGTCCTAATGTATCATTGGTGACACTCACCCAAGTAACAAAAGCATGTTGTCATTTGTGCCCATAACCATCTGCACAACCCAAACATAATAAACATGTTTGTTTAATGCCATTTTTAACATACTGAACCTGTCTGTAAAATTTTCTGTCTTTGTTTACATTATTTTCCAATTTATCAACCTATTGTCACTTGTGTTATGTTTTTTTAATGTCAGTGTTAATGTCCTCTCACTGTTCCACTTGTTTTCATAATGTTATGTTTTACATCATTAAAAGTTAACCAAATATATGTAATTGTGTGCTGATGTGATTTGCCATTAGTGTTTTTTCTGTTCATGTTCATATCGGTTAACATAACACACTTCATATTCTGTGAGAAAAGTGTTTTGTAGAATATTTTTTTTATTCTTTTGTTGTTTGTTATTCCTTATCATGGGTGTTATGTGGGTCTTGCGTGGTTCTTGCTCAGGCGTAGTGGTTCTGACGTGGGCGTTTAATTTCATTTGCTCACCTTTAGACTGCACTTACATTCATCTGGCATATACTACTTTTTCTACACTATATTATTAGATGTAGTCATACTCTATGTGCTGTTAAATATAGCTGGGCTGGTTCCTTTGATAATGTCACTGAAAACCAATATATTCCTACTAAGGTGGCCTACTCATTCGATATTTATTGTGCTTGTTCCAGATAAATATCGCTAGTCTGTATGGATTATTGCTGATTGTGTGTGTGTTGATGTTGCATTCCCAAACTTTTAATGGCTAAACACTGATCTACTGATTTGCCTAAGCCTTCTCTTTTTTTTTACAACCTGCTGGCATAGAAGAGAAATATCATTTTTAACCTATTTCTGCCTTGTGTCAGTAACATGCAATACATGCATTCAGTTTTATGAAAACAATTTAAAAAATATTAAAATGAACAACGTCAGTAGGCATCTATATTTATTGTATCTGTATAAGTAAGCATTTTTTTGGTTTAGTAATTTAGAAGAATTTTATCTTCTAATATATGGATGCCACATTATTTTCTCAGAGCTGAGCTCGTGTATCATTCTGTATGTTAATTCTTAGCCCTAATACACATCCTCTTTGCTCTCATCGTGCATTTATCTGCCAAGTCATGCATCTGTGTATACCTTTGTGCTTGTGACAGGTTCTGGAGAACTATAACAAAGGGAAAACTGCTCTGCTGTCAGCAGCCAAGATCATGGTGAGCCCCACTGAAGTGGACTTGAACCCAGAGACCATGTTCGTGGATACATCAACAACCTCTCAGCAGCCGACGCCTACAACCCACCACCGCAGGAACAGTAGTGTTCGGTTAGTACAGCAGGCACCGCTGTGGGTGTGTTGGAGCCTAAAAGAATATATAAAGCAGCTTGATCCTCTGTATATTCAGTTTCCCCTTTAACTCAGTATGTAATGAAGTGATTCTCATCCTAAGCTGTAGGGGTAATATTTGGGACATGTTTAAATAAACTATATAGCCAGTACTAAAAAAAGACTACTGCTACTAACTATTACTCTATTGTTTTCTCAAAATCATCATTTCTGTCTGTTCTGTTTTGTTTAAAAAAAAAAAAAAAAAGACAAAAACCATTGTCACGGTAAGCAAAGCATGCTAATACTAATTTTGCATAATGTGCTCCCTTCTCTCATGCACGCATGCACGCTGTCTGACCACAAGAGCTGTTGAAACGTATGGTAGTATTCAGTTCCCACCTCGCCCTCTCTGGTTTAACCCCTGTCTACAGTCAGTGTGAAATCCTGGTGGTGATGGTTCAATTATGATATTAGCTCTCCTGTATTAGATGCTAATACAAGAGCGTACATGCACTAGGACACACTCCTGGCCTCCCAGTCTTTCCCTCTCCCTGTTCTTTCTTCCATCTATGTAATATTTTGCATTGTTTGTCTAGTTTGTAGTATTTAGATATAGTTTTAGTACTAACACATCCCATTTCTCCCCTTTTTAACTTCCCAGAAGTTGTTTTGACCCATTTTTATGTCTGTCTTGTGTTTTGGATCCCCTTTCCTCTCCTTTCCCTATCACTACTCTCCAACCCATTCCTCTCCTCTCCTCTAGTTCCTGTGCCCAGTCTGAAATATCTCTGGATGGTTTCTCTGAGTGCCCTCCTCCCCCAGTGCCTGTAGTGCTGCGTGGAGCACGGGAGCGCCTGGCAGTGGAGCTGAGGGACCGCAAAGCACCGCTGGCCGTCATGGAGAGCCTCTCAGACGCCGAGTCTCTCTACAGTCTGGATTCCCGACGCTCCTCAGCTGCGTTAAGGGGTTCGCCAATGCTGGGTAGCCTTCCATTCCCTTTGGATGCCCCGATCCCAGAGGAGAACCCGTCTCTCAGCTCTCGCACTGAACTGCTGGCTGCGGATTGCCTCTGCCAGGAAACACCAGAACACCTTGGTGAGGTTGGGCCCTTCTTTACCCCACTGGAATCCAGATCCACCCCAGACTACCCCATGCGCTTGTCTCCTGCCACGCCTCGCTATAGTGGACACCATTCCCCAGCTCTTCTCAACAAGAGTGCCGTGGCTCAGAGTTTCAAGCCGGAGCCTAACACCACCCCAAAAATGCTTCCTGAGGGGGATCACCAACAGATGCCCGGTGTCTACAGTCCAGGGAGCACTCCTATTGCTCCCCTAAGCCCACAGATTGGTTCTAGACCAATGGATGGAGAAAAGGAAGACTGGGAGCTGGACACAGCAGAGAAACAGTTTGGTGCAGAGACAACAGCTGCTACTCCTCCACCACAGCTATCCAATGGAAACCCCAGCCAGGCAGTGCTGGAGTTCGCCCAGTACTTAGACTCTCTATTCAGGCTGGACGGCAGCAATTCACCGCCTCTGGAGCTGTCCGACGGGGAGTCGGAGTCTGGCCGAGGCTCCTTTGGCCAGGGTGAATGCCTCGGAGATGGACAGCAGTTGGACGACAAACAGCTTCTGGCCAGAGCAACACTGGAGCCAAATCTAGTCCCCAAGCCCCCACGCACTTTTGCTGGATCTGCCGACCCCTCTTCGGGCATATCTTTGTCACCTTCCTTCCCTCTCTCATCGTCTGAAGAGCTCAATGACCTCTCCCCCAGTGAGGGTGCTCCGCCAGCCATACACTCCCTACGAACATCTTCTCCTTGCCACTGTCCTGAGGAGAACACACTATCATCTATGGTGTAGCGTCCTCTGAAGGCTCCAATCTACTTTGCTCGAAATCGCGAGGTGCAGTCATCCAAATTTTAAAACATATCACAGTACATGCATGCGGTGGAATGCAGTCACTCATCAGAGATCCAGTGACAGAACCTGACTGACCAACTCACAAACTTTATCCATTCTTCAGGTGTCCCCTTTGAACTCTGTTTATAGCATTTTCACACTATTGCAATGACTATGAAAAAAAAAGATACCTCTCTCTGCATGCCAGGGGGCTGTGCTGCTTTTGGGTGAATATAAATAACTGTAGCTTCACAATGCCATTCCAAAACAATGTTGTCTCACCCACGTGGGGACGCGTCCGCATTACATTGATTCCTTAACAAAATCAAAGGGAAAATATTAAACTGAGCAGGGATTCGAAAACTAACACTGTAGAAGAGGTTAGCATAGGCACATCATCTGGGTTGATGTACGACTTCCTGCACCCTCAGCAGCTCCGGAAATTTGTCCAGCTTTTATTTTATTTTTTTAAATCAGGAATGTGAAGATGGACATATTTGTTAATAAACAGATGCGAGAAGACATTAAGAAACGTTCCTCAGGTCTACAAAGAATCGACTTTGAGAAAGAGAGTAAGTGTGTTACATTGGTGAGAATCCACGTGTCTTAAACATTTAGTGATTGTGACAAAGTTATTACAGATGCCTATGGATGTTTTTGAGTCTTTTGGTTACTCTTTATAGTGCATGATGACTTTTTTTTAAATTTATTTATTCTTGAAGAGAAATTGTCACTAAGCCACTTAGACTGACATTTGGTTACTCTTGCACACATCATATTGCTCAACTTACCCCCTTTGCCAAAAAAAATTAATACATCGTCTTGCCAAATGTATTTATGAGATGTAATTTTGTATATGTATATGAATATTGCTTTATTTAAACACAAGCTAAGTTCATGATCTCCTTCCCTAGCCATTCTGTTGGTTCCCATGTAGACTGTTACACAGCAACACCACTGAACTGATGTCATCCTGACATGAAAACACTGCCATGGCTTTCATTTCAAAAACAACCTCTGCTCATGGGGTTTGAACAAATAACAAACTTGATGACAGTTGTTCTAGTCAGAAATACTGTACATTTCCTCTTTGGAGAGCTCTTAGCAATGTGCCAGGTCAGAACTTGCATGTTTTATGCATTTCAGAGTAGCATGGCTGGTATAGAACAAGTCTTGTCATTAAGCCACAGTAAATTAAAAAAAAGTTGTAAACATGTCCAGAAATGATCATCATATATAAACTCAACCTTTTGAGAGGCTCATTAAAATGCCCAGGTCACCAGACAGGACCAAACTATGTATCCTTAAGGTGTCCCAGGATGTCGTTTCTCTTGTTCTGAAGGTGCTCTCGGTCGTTTGGACGTCGAGGTGTTTGCTTCCCTTTAATCTGGTTCATCTCAGATATCCTTAAGGTTGGACTGAAGGAATAAACGGGCTTGAACATTACATATGCCGGTTCTGAAATACTGTACGTGGCATACAATCTTCCATATCACTCTGGGTGTAACAGGTGGCTCACAATTTGCATTATTTATTATGGTTAATGTTGTTCTCACTTTTATTGCTATATTTTATGGTATTATTATCCTTATTGCTCTTGCAACAGATTGGTTTGATGTCAGTGGTTTTTATCTCAGTTTTTAGGACAGTGCGGGGAACTTTTGAAACTTTCCCAAATGTAAGGAGTTCTATATTTCAACTTTTTTTCTGTCCGAGTGGAAAAGTATTTGACATTCTGCCATGGCATGGTGACAATATGCTTTTTTTCATTTACAAATGTGTCATAGTGGTGAGACATGCTGCGGAGTGACAGCCTTCTCACGGAGACCTTTGGTGCAACGCCACCACCAAGCCTGGAGTCATCATAGCGATCTGCACAGTCTCTCTAATTGGAATAGGATTTGCTGTGGTTACTCACAGCAGACAGTTCCAGCCAGTTTACAGTCTGACACTACTCAAACCATGCTGCCAGTCCCGGTAGATACGCTGAGATTGAGCCAGCAATTTCCTGCATTCAGTAGCTTTGCTTGCAGTTGGTCATACACGAAACAAATACTTTCCACCACGATGTGTACAGCACCATCTTCTATGTGTAATTATTTATGCAGATGTCTACAAAAAAAGATTAATTCCAATAGAGTCATGTAGAAAACAACTATATAACAATAAGGAGATAATGACTATATTAAAAGATATCAGTATTGACATATAGAAAAGAAAATATTTCATCTGAGAGTTATTTATTCAAACTATTGGCAGATTTACAAATTGGTCTATAGTGAAAGAAATAATTCAACTATGTCTTGTCCATGTTTACCTGGTTTGCTTCCCCTCCTTTCCTGCCCCACAATGAGAATGTATTTAATTCCTCTCCCTCACTGCCCTGCCTGTAATGGAATAAACTACAAATTATGGAATAAAAAAACTATGAATTTCTGTCCACTTTCTCATTAAGTGCTGAAGAGTATAATCCAAATATAAATGTCCAATTTCTGAATGCTTGTTTTGAAGGTTATGCCGAGTTTCTCCTTAAAGCTGTTCTACATTTGTGGAACATTTAACAAATTACTTTTAATGCCTGAATAAACACAGCAGGATGGCGCATAAGAGCAGATTTGAGCCAAATTACTCACTCTGCAAAAGTTTGCGCTCAGGTTTGATGTAAAGAGTGCGTCATCAGTTTCAGAACTGCTGACTGCAGATATATTCTGAGCAAAGATGGGAAGAGTTGTTTGAGCTATTTTAAGCCCAAGTGTAGGTGCACTGCATTATGAGTGTACAGCAGTTCTGATAGAGACGAGCCTTATGGAGGTGCCGTGGGTCAAATGAGGCGGCATAGATGAGAGGTATCGGTTTGGTAACACCTGGACTGACCCCACAAAGTAGAACTACTGAGTTAGCAGTTAGCTGCACTGAGGAAGATCTCTTGTACATGTAAGATAAACAGCCCACGCAAATATGCAGCAACAACTCCCAATAACCTGTGTTATTTTCATAAGCCATGTTTAAAGAGCAGTGTTGGGTTTATTAACTCCATAACTGACATGAGGCTGTTTGTGTGATCTGTGGTCGCTGCCCAACTCGAGATAAAGCAGATCAGTCAAATGTCAGTTGTTAGTTAAAAAAAAAAAAAAAAAAAACAACTTCTGCATCCTGGTGTAATTTAAGTTGTGTGTTTTACTGCAGATAATATATGCCACATTTAGTGTAATTTATACTTAACAGTCTCAGACTTTCACTAAACAGTTACTCATTGTGGTAAATAATTCATTTTAAGCCACTGCTGTTTTTATTGCATTGCCATTTCTTTTTTGTAAAACTTTTCTCAGCGTGTCTAAACGAACGTAGTGACCTCTTTTATGTAAGTCCCACTACATTTTTTCCATCTTGATATTACCTAATATATTCTAGAGTGCAATCCTAATACCCATACTTGCTCTATTTGTGCGTGGCCAAGTGCCTACTTGTGTGACGCATTTCTGAGTATTTCCCCAATGCGGAGTGAGCATCAACTAAGCATAAGTTAGTTATGTTGTATGTTGGCATTTCTCCAATGTGGGATTCTCCAATGTGGGACACAGCAACTGTAGACTTATGAACAACAGAGTAAAGTGCTCAGAACCGCAAATGTGGGTTTTGGAACAGGCCCAGTACTGAGAAGATCAAGTATCAGAGTGGGAGTTCAGTTGTGAAGCAGGTCGTAAAGGTTTGTACTGACAGGCTCTGAGATCAACTGTAGTATTCAAATGAATAATTTATACAACATTAGCACACTGCTAATGGAAGTACTTGTAGTAGGGGCAGTAACAACAATAGCTGCACTATTTCCAGATAAGTTGGGACAATTTTTGGCATATATTTATTTAGATCACAGTACTCTAATTCAACTAAAGCGACTTTTGCTGGTTAAACAGGCCTTCATCACAAAGCAAAACCTCTTCATTCAATACATTTATTTAGCTGGTTCATAGCACTTTGGTGCAGTGGTTTGTACTGTTGCCTCACAGCTGGAAGGTCCTGTGTTCAAATCTCAGCCTGGGATCTTTCTGTGTGGACTTTTCATGTTCTCCCTGTGCAGCGTGGGTTTCCACCGGGTTCTCCAGCTTCCTCCCACAGTCCAAAGACATGCTGATGTTAATTAGTGATTCTAAATGTGGATGTGAGTGTGCCTGGTTGTCTGTCTCTCTGTGATAGACTGGTGACCTGTCCAGGGGGTATCCTGCCTTTGCCATAAGTCAGCTGGGATGATGGATGGATGTAAAGACCCACCTCGTCCTTCCAAAGGAGCAATAATTTCTCAGCATGAGATCTGAAGACCTGAAACCAAGGTAGTGTTTTTTGAGTAAAAAATTTTTTTTCCTACCAAAGATTATAGGATTTACATTTACAAACGTAGGGTAAACCAGCTCAAGATGCACCTTTAAGAACAATCTCCGCTTTCTTTTAAAAAAAAATAAAAATAATCAAAGACATGCATATTAACTATCAATATGTCTATGCTTTAATAAGCAATTTATTGGATAAAATTCATAACAGACTGCTTTGTCACTACAAAACTATCCTCTGGTAGGGAAAGAAGCCACAAGTGGAAATCTTACATCAATAGTCATTATGATCAATAGAAACTTGTTGCTTTTACATTTGATTATTGTCAATAAATTTATAATCAATGGACCTGTTTTACTATCTTAGATATCTTAAAAGTCCTCCTATGACACTTCACGTTACAGAAGTATTTGTTCCAACCAATTGACAATCCTACAGATGACTGTCAAGTAAATGGAAAAAAAAACAAAACTGTATTTGTATATTTATATGCAAAATATCTATTTTGTAGTGTTCCAGGGTCCAGTAATATGATAAGGCCAGACACCCACTACCCTGAGACCTTTTTCTTAGCTATGGCAGGGGTTGAAAGTGTTATCAGCTGTAAATGTGTCAATATACCACCACTGCCACTAGAGGGAAGTACAGTACGATGTTCCAGTCACAAACATACACAAAGAAGCGAAGAAGAAGAAGAAGGACTTCCGCTGGCGGTGCTAATGTTAGCTTGAAGCTAGGTTAGCATTAACGTTGTATTTCAAAGTGTAGCCTCCTTTCTAGTTGTTGCCATGAATTAAGACTAAACTGCCGGTTCCGTTAAACGTCTGGGTAGGTACAACATATACCTATATTGTTATACAAAAATCTTCGTTTGTCTGTGGTTTTTACTGTGTTGTAATAACGTTAGTGGGACAACTTAGCGTGAATGTTTACACAGCTGGTTTAGCTAACTGCTAGTTTACGTTAGCAGCTTTTAGTTTCGTACTTCTTGACACTGCAGTGTTGAAATTTATAGTGAGATTAGCTTTATAAGGTTATTTTTCCTCGGTTTATGGTTTATATTTTGGCCTGGTGTTACTGGCATCGCAGCATTTATTAAAATGTACGTTTTCTAGCTACGTGTTGTCTACAGCTAAGGTATTAAATTCAGAGTATTGACTACTGGTTATATTCAATAATGCTACAGGCAACGGGTTTACCCTCTTAAACAAGGATTATAATAATAGTAATCTTTATTTCTGTAATACCTTTAAAAACTGAGCTTAAATGATGCTTTACCTATATTTAGAAAGCAGCAATATAACATCAGAATGGGACAATAAAACATTAGTAAAGTCAATGAAGTTTTAAAAACAGGAAATCATAAGAACAGGATACAATGTTATACACATGCTTGTCTGTACAAATGAGATTTTAAACCTTTTTAAAATGAGGCACTGAGAGAACTGTTTTTCCAACATAGGAGAGCTTGGATCTTAAGCAGTAGAAGCTCAGTCCACCTTTATTTTAAGCCTGGACTATAGGACTTTTAACAGTAATTGATTGCCTGATCTGGGGTGTCTAAGTGTACAATAAAGGGTTAAAAGTTCTGCTGGTAAAGTGTACTTCCTAATGTCTAAATATTCCATGAAGTCATCATTGATTTGATTCCTATCTCTGCAGCGGCCGGTCGGACAGAGAGGTGTCAGACATGTATACCTCGGGGAAATACAGCTCCCGGGGCCCGGCTCTCATCCCGCGGATGAAAACCAAGCACCGCATCTACTACATCACTCTCTTCTCTGTGGTGCTGCTGGGACTAATCGCCACCGGGATGTTTCAGTTCTGGCCTCACTCCATTGAGTCGACAGCTGACTGGACCCTGGATAAACGCAGTGTTCATGACGCTCCTTTGATCAGACTGCCTGTCTCCAGTCCCATCCCTGAGAGAGGCGACCTCAGCTGTCGCATGCACACGTGTTTTGATGTATACAGATGTGGCTACAATCCTAAGAACAGAATAAAGGTAACTGCCTCTTGTAACAACCCCCATGTATTGAGCTCCAATATTTTACAAATGAAATTATGTTCCACTATTCTATTCTACTAAAACTATGGTCTTTGTAGGTCTACATCTACCCTCTGCAGAGGTTTGTGGATGAATTAGGAGTTCCCATCAGCAGCACTGGACTGTCTCGAGAATATAACGACCTGCTCAGTGCCATCTCGGACAGTGATTTTTACACTGATGACATCACCAGGGCTTGTCTTTTTATCCCGTCTATTGATGTGCTGAATCAGAACTCCCTGCGGATCAGAGAGACTGCCCAGGCTCTAGCGATGCTACCCAGGTAAATGTTTTCAGTAGACCCCGTCTTTATCAGTTTTAACCATGTCATAGAATTTAACTGCTCTTTCACTTTGAACTGCTCTTTGTTCATTCCTTTTTAAACATTTTAATCTCAAAAAGCTTTAGATATGGTCTCTTTACTTAGTATATAATGTGCCGGTTTGAAACGAACCAATATTTTTTTAGATGTTGAATACTATATAGTGAATAGTCAGTAACATAATAAAATGTCAGAAATAATGGCTAGTTCTCACATAAGATAGAAGTGCCACAAGAGCTCAAAGGTATGATAAAATGTCTCTTTTTTTAGGCAACATTATTTAATACGACTGTTTAATAAAGAAATATGTATGCAGGTAATTAGCCGAGCTGTGGTAATTTAATTTTCAGTTTTTTAAATAGTTTGTTAATGAATGTGTTATTTCAGCACTTATTTTGTTTTTGTTTGTTAGATGGGACAAAGGGATGAATCATCTACTTTTCAACATGTTACCTGGAGGCCCTCCTGATTACAATACTGCCTTGGATGTGCCCAGAGACAGGTAGCTACACTAAATCTTAAAAGCTAATGGATTCATTATATTCTGAGTTACTGTGAAATCAAAAATTGCTAAGAATGATTTAATTCCACACCATCTTAGTACTGTTTGTTCAAAAATTACAGTTTAATTGATTGCACTGGCTGACTGCTTGTAGTTGAAGGGCTGCTCGTATTTAGATCAGAGTTAAAGTATAGTCAGCTGAGAAATCACTGTGGTCAATTAATACTTTTGCATAACACAAGAGTGGATAAAAGCATGTTGTCAAGATTTGTGTTTTCAAGCAACAACTTGCCACTTGTAGAAACAAATAAGAATGATAAAGGTTTTTCTGTTTGCATATATTCCTTTTCGGGACAGATGAAGTTTAAGTTCATGCAAGAATGGATTTTGCAACTTTAAGTAGCATTTGCCATATCCACAGTCATTCCCAATATGTTAGAGGTGATCATTTGATGAAGATGAAAGACCTATTTACAAGCAGGTAGGAGATTAAATACCTTCCAGGGTCTTTGAGATGGTGTCTCAAATCTGGTTGTATTTACCAGCAGAAAGCCATGTGTCTCAAGATGTCCTGTGGGCTTCAGTGAATGTTAAGGATGGAAGAGGTTGGGTTTATGAACACGCAGACTTGAGACTATGAACACTATCTTTAGCTGTAAGGAATTTCCTGGGCTCATCCAGCTGGAGTCCATTTGGCATGGAGCCCCATCAGAACCAGGTGTGTGTGGTGGTGTGTTTCCACTTTATATTCACACTGCCTGAGAATAGACCAGAATACAAAATACATTTGATCACCTTGTGGACTATGTGGGATCTATTAACCAGGTCACTTGATGTAACTTCATATCTCACATTAGCCTTAATGGTAGCTAAAACTCTTACATGAAGAAAACGAATAACTTCATGAATTTGTTTTTACAATTCTGTTCATGGAGCTCGTGTCTGTTCAGATGTACACGCATTGTTACAGTCCAAGTTTGTTTGTCTCAGGGCGCTGCTGGCTGGAGGCGGTTTCTCTACATGGACATACAGACAGGGTTATGATGTCAGCATCCCAGTTTACAGTCCCCTTTCTGCAGATGTTGAGCAGCCTGAGAAACAGCCTGGGTGAGTGTCGCACATTAACTCTCATTATGTTGTTTGAGTATTACAGCATGACCAAATTAGTGATTTTAAGCTTCTCCACGTACAGTTTTCAGTATTAATGATGGACAACTAAATAAAATATAAATAATTTAGGTTTATCAACATTCCTTAGGCTAGTCATGATTAGGGAATTGTTTATAGTCAACGATATAAAGTGTTAGTTGATAACCAGTTGCGTCTCTATTCACCTAGGCCACGGCGCTACTTTATCCTGTCTTCTCAAACTGCCATTCACCGAGAGTATCGTGCTGAACTGGAGCGTTTGAAGGAAGAAAATGGAGAAGCGCTGCTCCTACTGGACAAGTGTAGCAACCTCTCCCAGGGTGCTGCCTCAGCACGAAAACGATGCTACAAAGGCCAGGTGTATGACTACCCACAGATCCTGCAGGTGAGAAGCACAACTGCATAATGGCAGTCTATTTTAAAGATGAAGACCATCAAGGTATTCTATGCTACAATTGTACAAGTTCATTTAACTGACACTTTTATCTAAAGCGATGTACATCTGAGAGTAGATACAACGCAAGCAAGGATCTAGTCAGTAGAAAACAACCTGGATAAGTGTCATAAAACAAGTTAAAGTGTGATAGGACCTTGGTGCCTACAGGCAGTGCAGGAGGCAATAGGAAACTATCCTTGTTAAATACAATCCCTTAAAATTTACTTGCTGAATTTTTAATTTTTTTGAATAAATTGACACAAATGCCCATCCCATCCCCATCCCGTCCTAATACTAATATCTCAAACAACCCGTAGTTGTTATGCAGTAGATAAGATGGATTCTTTGTACATATTTGAACAGTCGACTTGCTTATGTTTTACAATTGAGGAACGATAAGCACTGAAGGTTCTGAAAACTGATAATTCTTTCATTCAGTAGGTATCTTCCTGCGAGAAGGAGCTTTTTGCAAGACAGAAATTAAACCCCAGGAACCAAAATGAGAGCTAATTAACTATCTTGTGACCGAAAATCAAAACTTTTCAGTAGAGCTCAGTTGTACGTTGTTTGTACGATTTCACATGTCTGATTGATTGTTTGCTCTCAAAATGCCTCTACAGGAGTCTTCATTCTGTGTAGTGTTGCGAGGGGCACGTCTGGGTCAGGCCGCCCTCAGTGATGTGCTGCAGGCTGGCTGTGTCCCCGTCATCCTGGCTGACTCCTACATTCTGCCATTCTCTGAAGTACTTGACTGGAAAAGGTCGGCCCAAGTCCTAGAGCAGTGGGAAAATAAATAAATGGTAGCCTGTCATTGTCAGTTTACTGATTAAATATTTCTGTTTCACCACAGGGCATCTGTGGTTATTCCAGAGGAGAAGCTGTCAGAGATGTACACCATCCTAAAGAGTATTCCTCATAGACAAGTTGAAGAAATGCAAAGACAGGTAACAGTCACAGTGTCTAACTAAACAGAAAATAATTCTGCAAACTCATGCAAAACTTAAGTGCTCTACATTTGTTGAAGTTTGGGATTGACATGGTGGTCAGAGGTGCTGTCACTGAGTTTGGAGCTCTTGCATGTCATGTCTACGATGTCTGCCTGTTCCCAAACCAGCCAACCAACCAGTCAAGTCTGTGGAAGCCAAAACAAATTTTGTATGATGTGCAAAAGACAGAAATTTGGATGCCAACCTTACTTTTTGTACATTTGAGTTTCCTCCATTGCTCAGTTTAGATTTTAAAAGGCTTTCAGAAGACTCAACTGTGTTGATTTTAGCTTCAGTGAAATGCACAGAAGACGGCTCACTCTCTTTCCATTTGATATCTGCATTGAGCCACAATAAACAAAAGTGAAAGCAGCCATGAGAGAAGTGCATCAGTTCAGCTGCTCCTCATTCCCTTGTATCAACTCTAGTCCATTTACCAATTATACTGGCCAAACAGACATTTTAGGCCACGGGCTCAGAGATGGGCTTGGGGTTGGATTACACCAGACAAGCTCAAAAACATGGCTTGCCCGTCAGGTTGTGGGTTTGGCAGGAGGGTTTACTGCTGAGGACAATTTACAGCTAGCTAGGTAGCATAGATCTGTTATTCACAGGTCACAGTACTCCTCTGTTCCGATTATCTGCAGATGGATTGAGCCGGTTGCAAGATTATTTTTGATCTGAGATGTTTTTCTGCAGAAGTAATTCACTATGAATTTCACGAAACTAATGGCAACCCTTTACGCAGAATTTTTTTGCACTGTTGGCCTAAGGTCTGACTGTAAAAAGCACACTTAAACAGTTACAGAGTGAGCTGTCCTACTGGTCATATTTAATATTATTGATAAACATCATGCAGTACTCCTTACAGTTTTTGTCAGATATCTTATACATCTTGTAAATTATTAATGATAGTGTATTAAATAATAGGATTGTGATGATAATCACATTTTTCTCTATGCAGTGTTTCCATACAGTTCCGTACATTTCTTATTTAAGATCATTACTTAAAATTCTAAGAAAGCATTCATTAAAAATCCTGATTATCCTCAAATACAAATACTGCACATAGTCAAGGTAAGCTATACAATTTTGTAGTTATCAGATGACAGAAAAGATGTCTTCCTAAAGCATCTGAGCTGATGCAAGTTATTAGTTTTGCCAGCAGAGGGCTCAGCAACCCTTGATTTCCTAGTGGGTCTACAGTATGTTCCCATATGCTCTGAATTATGCAGACAAATGTAAAACTATGAATAGACAATGCATGCTTATCTCAAAGGAAATGCCATATAATGGACCGCTTGTGTGTATTTTTTATTATTAATCTAGATTAAGGCCTTGTCAGCATCTATTATAGCTACTCATTTTGTGAATCAGACGCAGAGAAATACCTATGATATCACAAAAACAGCCCCTTCAAAGAAGAATAGTTTGATTGTTTTATAGGGAGACTAAAATTTTATGACTAAAGCTAATAAATACAAGCTTCTTAATTAGAAGATTCTCAAATCAGTTGTCATTGTTATTTGTCAGATGACTTTCTGGAAGATCAAGTGTTTTATTTGACACAGATTTTGTAAATTTTTTTTATTAGTTTTTTTTTCTTTTTTCCCCATAGCATATGTAATGAGTGGCACTGCAATTTCAATTCGTGCTGTGGGGACAGAACATTTGGTTAACTTAAGGAGCAGGTCCTATTAGAGACCTGGTCAGATTGCAGTCGACTACTGTGGAGCTTCTGTCAACAGTCAGCAGACTTGGTTCAGACAGCAGAACTCATTTTCAAATTTGAGATGATGTAATAGCATCCATTTAGGCCACATTTTTAAAAGGCCACATACTAAACAGCTGTTAAATGTTAACAGTGCTCAAGTGAGGCTACTGAATCCCATTTTTGTGTACCGACTCCCATGAGCTTTGTTTGGGTCGTACCCTCAAAATAGGACACATACACTGCAGATCCTTATTAGATTAACACAGGCAAATTAATTTCAGTATTAAAATAGAGTATAGAAGATGGGAGGAGGAATTTACTGCCCAAGATGGAGCTTAAATTACTCCTTATCGCGTCTTCCACTGTTGCCTTGGGATTGAGTTTTAACCTCACAAACAGCATTTTTTTTAATCTGTTATTCCGACCTGTCTTCCCACCTTTATTATAGTCTGCAGTGTTTACTGGCAGCAGCTGATCTGTAGAATGTGTAATATCCTTCTCCTTCCCTCACCCTGTCTGCTTTTCTTCAATCCATTCTCTTTTCACATACATGCCTTCACACAGAACAGAACTGTCAGGATAATGACAGGTGTCAGTGGCTTCTTGGCCAGTCAGTAATGTAATAACAGCCCCTTAATCTTACAAATCTGGCGTTGCAAATTTGATCTCCTTGAATTATAAACTTAGGACCTCCACCGAATTCCTATTCTTTTATCTTACGATCAGAAATACACAAGCTGTCACAACTTCACAACTCCCAAGTTAAATTTGAGTTCCAAAGTGTAAATGTTGAGCTGTACCATCCCACGGTCTGCCTGTACATTGTGCTACAGCCACATGAACTACAATATGCCAATGAGGTAGTCATTAATCTAGGAAACCAAGGGACTCGCTTGCACCAGGACTGTGTAATCCCACGAAAAGCCCAATGTTAAAACAGTAGTGTTTAGTTTTGGTAGTACAGACTAAAAGACCTGCTAGTTTTATTTTAGCCAATCTAATAAAGACTGATTTACACGAGTTATTTGTTATTAAGTTGTGGACGTGTGTGAGAACGGGTGTATGAGTGCGAGAGCATGTGTGGAAATGTTTTGGTCACACTTAAAAGTAAAGTGCTAATAAATGTCAAGCAAAACAATATTCCCAGTGAGCAGAATTGAAACACACTCGGTTTTACCTCTGGTTTTGATTACGTCAAAAACACTAATGATCACCTGGTTCTGTCTACAGCTCAGTGGCTGCCAATTCTGCTCTATAGGTTTAATCATCTGTCAAGCACTTGACAACTTCCACTAAGTTAAACAAAGTGATGGAGACTCCTGTCAGCTGAATTATTTCTGTTCATCACTTTGACCTTCCTTTTTTTTTTTTTTTTTTTAGCAATTTTTAACAACAAAAGAGTGGGAGCTGCTGAGGAGGTCTTTAAACTAGAGAGGAAATGAGAAGATTTTTTTGGTTTTAACCAAGCATTACCTCAAATGATTGCTTTATATAACGTGCATTATTTAGCAGTATTTGTAGCAGGTTAATAGTTATAACTACACATATTTTTTTCATCAGTGAAATAAATGTGGGTTAGCTCATGAGTTGAGTTGGTCATAGTTTTCATATTTGTAATGCTGCACATCTTGTTTTAGCAGTAGAACAGTGTAGACCTTAGACTAAATGCTACAATTGGGAGATGGAGTAAGGTTTTCTCTTCTCCTTTGCAATAATGTCTGTTCTTCCCTGCCCATAAAAATTCCTGCAGGCGCTGGGAGAGGGTGGAGGGTGGTGGGATGGGCCCTCGGGCCAGCACAGTTTGCTTTCTGCCTCCTCCCGGTCGGAAAAGAAACTTTCATCACTGGCTGATTTATAGGCTGTTGAGATTTCCCCCTGAGATTAGAAAGTCTTTTTGGATTCTCCTCACCCCTCTGTAAAAATAAATGCTGTTTTTGTGTTGTTGTGCATCCCACGTCTTTCGTCCAATACACACACATTGTGATTTAAGGAACAGAAGGTCTTTGTTTAACTGAAAGCACACAGATTAGCCACTAATATAGATTGTTGCATCCCATTCGGAGGACATGATGACATTTATGGTACCTGTCTGCTGTGCATGAAAACACTTAAATATTTACATGTTTTACCTCAAAACTGTGGAGGAAGTGGTGGAGTCTAATCCGTCTAAGCATGCTGCCTCCTGGCAGGAGACAGTGTTGTTTAAAGCTTCATTAACTCTTATTGGGTTCTCTTGCCTCTGAACTGACCCTTAAGTTTTCCTAATACTAAGAGCTTAAATAAACTACCCTGAGTATACAGATTCAATGCACATATATTGTTTTTATGCTTGTAATCTTGGTTTTAAAATACTGTGTGAAATCAATCATGAACGAAGGTGGTTGCAGTTGAATATTCCAGCATTCAGTGTGAAAAGAGTTCACTTATCATAAAGTGTCATATTCAAAGCAGAGATCTGCTGAAGTAAAACAGATGCAGACTGAGGAGATTTCATAGGTCTTCAAAAGAAGAGTTGTTGAAGGACAAGAGGCTGGAGACAGCTGCAAGATTGTGTTTAAAGACTTGGACTGAGAGAGAAATGTCTGGATTTTACAGTTGTGACATCACGCTAGTGTTATCTTTTGTAGTGGCCGTACTTTCCAAAAAAAATGAGTTTAAAAAAAAAAAAAAAAAAAAACTTTTTCTAAGGTAACATCATGCCAACAACTGAATAAAGTATCTTAGTCAAGTTTAGATCAAGTATTGTAGTCCATGCAACATAAGCACTGTCTTTATTCTGTATAGGGGGTCTGCATTGGGATGTAACTCTGGAAATGATAACACGGTTTCTTACACCTGTGTGCAGCATGCTTTAATTATGACACAATAATCATTTTTGTTCAATCAGTACAAAAATGCGGTGTTGTACCTCTGTTGTCTATTTTGTTAAATACTCGCTGGTCACAGTACTCCTCTTTTCTGATTATCTGCAGATGTATTGAGCTGGTTGCAAGTTCATTTTTGTCTGAGACATTTCTCTCCAGAAATAATTCACTGTGAATTTTGTGAATCTAATAGTATACCCTTCTGCAACATTGTCTGTGCCGTTGGATAAAGGTTTGACTCAAGTGTCACACCAAAAATGGAATGTTGAAACTAAACATGTTTGGTCTTTCTTCCACATTTTTGTCTGCTTGGATCTATTTTAAGTACGGTAGCTATGTTCCTTTTGTCTACAGGCACACTGGTTCTGGGAGGCCTACTTCAGCTCCATGAAGGCTATTGGCTTGACGACGCTCCAGATCATCAATGACCGCATTTACCCATATGCTGCCCGCACTTACGAACAGTGGAACAATCCACCTGTAGTGGTATGTAATTGTGTACACTTGATGTTACCATGCTTTTTTCTTAAGTATGTAACTTTTAGCCACTGATTATTGTGTTATTATGGTCCATTATTTCTTTCAGTTGGGCTTTGTATTGCTCTCACTATACCCTGAAAGCTGTCCTCTTCCAACAGAGTTATATAATCATTGTAGTCTGAAGCTCCACTGTGCTGACGCTGAGCTGCTCAGTTGTATTCCTACAAGTCTTTTTTATCTTAGACATCTGAATGACAGAATAGTGTTTTGGCCAAACAGACGCTCACAGTGCCACATAAGTTTTCAAATTCTCCTGTGCCTTGTAAATTGATGCCTCTGTAGTAGAGTGACAGTGGATGCTTTCCGTCGTTCTGAAGCACCACACAAGCAGCGCCTCACAGTTTGGTATACACCCAGATAGCTCTGAGGCAGCCAGTTTGTGTCAGCAGTTCTGCACTAGGAGGATGCCTCCGCTGTGGTGAAAAATAAGTTCCTATATGTCTGAGTCATTGTGTTTGAAGAGCACGCTGGATGTGAAGAATAGTGTGTGTGTGTTTAGCATCCCTGTGGTTGTGGGAGTTTGTGGCTGTAGACATCTTGGCTGGGCGACCATCTCTCAGGAGTTGTTAATCAGCCTGGTCTGATCTGGAGTCTCCTCCATCCTCTGCCTGTGGGATAGAGGCGTGTGCATGTCAGCATGTGTGTCGATGCATACTAATGCATTTAGATCTGTCAAACGTCTACAAGTATCCCAGTTTGAGTAAATCCACTAAAAACTACGACTTCAGAGGTGGCACTTGCAATGAGTTTGTAAACAAGCAGCATTCTGAAAAGTGTTTTGTGATGATTGTTATTTCCCTGTAAAGTTACTCAGGAATAACGGGTCAAGCAGCTGTTCTCTCTGGACCACAGCTGACTGTTCTACTCTGAGCAGGTAGCTTGTATTCAAAAGTTACACTTGACATTGCCCACTTATGTCAAAACGTTTTTTGAGACTGTCCAACCCCCAGTCCAATCTATCAGCATTACTCTGCTCTCAAAGTTTGTCCAGACCAAGAGGAGGTTAATTGTGTCAGGGTACAGACCTTTGGCCACTCCTGCCTGAGATGGGAGATGAAGTGTTTTGTCGATGGATTCAGTGAATGGATGGTGAGAAGAACTTGCACACAACACTAAATAAATCAGGCAGACATTTCTCCCCCCTCTGCTCCTGTAGTCTTTAGGGTGGTAATTGAAAGCACATTGCCCAGGACTGCTGGTGCCTTTGGAGAGGGGGTTTCAGAAGAAAGGACAAACTGCTTTTTGTTTGGGATTTTTAGGTAGGGGGCATGCTTGCAAATTTGCCAGAGTTTAAAAGATTTTTGTGGCAATTGATTGCTATCTTGTTTAGATGTTGCAGTGCACTTTGTAAGTTTTGGGGCATTTTTGTTTTAACTGAACATAAGATTTGCAGAGAAAGAAAGAACTGCTGTGAGGTTGAATTGTTGACTTTCACCTGCATATCGAAGGTGTTTGCATTCACACTTGGTTAACTATTTACTGCATAATTTACTAGACAAAATCCCCCAAAGCTAAAATCAGTAAAGAGTCCTGCACTGTTCGCCCAGTAAGGTTACACACACATTAAATAGTCTTACAACTGAGTGTCAGCACTTTAACCTCAGTCTTTTTCTTATGGAGTCCAATTAGCTGATATAGAGTCAAAAATAATGTACTTTATTTTGTGCTGCAAATTCAGTTCATCAAAAGATTAGATTTTATCTGCCGCTACCATGTCTCTTCATCTATGTACATATAATAATGATAAGTCATACTAGTAGTACTAATAACATTAAATATTTATATATTACCAGTGATGCTTAGATGTGTGATTAAAGTTGAATGCAAGACTGTATATGTTTCAGTGTGAATGTAAAGATGAACTAGAAGCATACTGTGAATACTGAGCAGTTCTTTATTTTATCTTGTTCCTAATCTCTCTACCTTTAAGGATGTCTAAGGTTTGTGAAGAACCACTTAAGCAGTTCAAATAACCAAATAAAAATGTTCTTTTTAGTGCAAATATAAAATAGAAAAAAAACACAAGTTCTGTGCTTCAGATCTGTTGGTGACATATCAAGCTGCGGCTTTCTTTTCATCTAACTTATTCTGTTTGACAAATGACTTAAGTGGTCTCGGCGTCTTTTATTCTGCCTTAATGCAGCTTCGCTGCGTATATGTGTTACTTTAATTATTTCCCCCTCTTTTTGTATGACAATGTGAGAACAACCACAGGGAAGTTTCCACTTGCCAGTAAAGTGAATTTTTATTGATGGTGGGGTGACTGATGTTGTGTAAAAGGCAGCGAGTGCCTCTCTGTTGACAGTCGTGTGTTGATGCTGTGGAAGGAGCCACATAATCACTCTGTGGCCACCTGGGACCAGAGGAGACACGGGGTTTATATGTACTTCAAGAAGCCCACAGATTTACTGCGTTAGATGTGCTCTCTTTGCCCTCCTCAGACTGATTGTCTCTGTAACCAGGGTGGAACATTTTTGGGCACTTTGATAAAGTTTATCAGGAGTAAACTGTGATGTTCATATATTAGCTAGTGTTACAATAGGACACGCTTGTCGTGAACTGTACTTGATAATACCGGTTGCTTCTTTTTCTAGTGTTACTCTTATCCAAATGACTGCTTCTACCTTTTGAAGTTTAGCATTAAGTACACACGCCATCAGAAAACTCCTGTGGCTTCCTTCCTTTAACAGTGTCATTTGATCTAACCTGGAGTCAGTGCGACTCCAAGGATTTACAGGCCATTTTAAAAGGGAGCAATGAAAGAAAAGCCAAGTTCCACACTGACGACAGACGGCCACAAGTCACAACCTGGCAAACACTGTTCCCTCCTTCCCTCTGTCCCACCCTCATTTTTCTGCTTCCCACAAGAGTTTTGCTTGTCATAATAGCATCTCAGGAGCAGTAGACAGAAGAGGGTAGCCAACCTGTCTTGTTTTCAAACTCCGTCCTGACCTTACTTGTCCTTTTGTGCTGCTGCTTCTATCAGGTTTACTTGGCACTGTGGCTGGAAGCTTCTGGCACTCGGCGCTCTGCTTCTGTTAGCCCCTAAGAGTCATTATTGGATGATTCTTTCTCCATTATAAAAAGCAGAAAATCATCTGGAAATTACTGTAGGTGACCTCACTGTCCAGTGAAGCACTGTGCATTAAATCATGGAAACCATGACAGATGAGGCTGACACAATACATGAGGCTAGCTCAACAGTAGCTTTGCTTTGGAAATTAAAGAAGGACTCGATGATAAAGCATAAAAAATTAAGTTTTTAGCCATAACAGCTCATGTTTTCTTTGTTTCCCGTCATTTCTAGAAATGGTCCAGTGTCAACAGCCCTCTGTTCTTGCCACTTATACCACCAAGGGCTCCAGGGTTCACAGCAGTGGTACTAACCTACGATCGTGTTGAGAGTCTTTTCCGGGTGATCACAGAAATCTCCAAAGTGCCAAGCTTGGCAAAACTCTTGGTGGTGTGGAATAACCAGAACAAGAGTCCTCCTGAAGGTGAGTGAGAGAGTCTTTGATCAAAGTTCAATCAAGTTCATGAAACTTTCCAAATTGTAGCTGTATAAACGTCTAGTTACAAGTTTATTAAAAGTCATACTAGTGGTGTGGTCACTCACACTTTGGTGGTCTTCCCCAACTGACCATTTCAGCCCCAACAAACCTTTGTTTCAGTCCTAACATTATGTAATGTAGCATCGAGTGATTTATTAAATTGTACCCACAAATGAGTCCCTCTTCCCTCACGACAGCTGCCAAGTTGAGAGTTGAAGTTGTGACACACATACAGTAGACTTAATGCAAAAGTCAAATGATCCCAGTCCTGACTTAACAGCAGTACTTTGTTTCATTTGAATTTTTGTCATTACCCGTCTTGCCGCCTTGCAAAACTGCGTCAGATGTCGTCCATCAGAGATTTGTCATAGTAAGCTCTAATTAGTTGTTATTTATTGCACCGTACGCTCTAATTATTTGCCTTAATATGGCAGTTAAGTATAAAACAGTTAATCGTACCTTATTCCACTGACAGCTTGTCTCAGATTAAGACCATTTTTTTTAGCCAAGAATTAAATCTGTCCTGCTGTTGTAATAGTTGGCTCATATAATGAAGAAGTGAGAGAACTTTGAAGTGCTCCCTCATGGCTGTAAGTTGCGTTTTCATTAGAGGCATCAGCGGCGCCTGGCTGGAGCTTTGTGTCCCATAAGAATTAACAAGGGGCCATTGACGGGTCAGACTCATGGGGCTCAGGCCAACATGAAGGCAGATTTCTTCCCCCGTTCACACCAAGCCTGAATCTGATGTGTTTACAGGCTCTCATGTTTGCTTCCTCCGGTGTTTTTTTAGGAGCATGCTGGCCAAGTAATGTTTTTTTTCCTACAAAATCTAGCGTTACTGCTTTTCTATTTTTGAGTCTGAAATCCATGTTTTGTTACAGACATGAATGACATTTTGTCACATTGTCCTGACTTGGCATGTATGTATTTAGATCTTTGGTGCTTACACAACAGAAGAGATGAACTACCACTCAGCTACAATAACATGCATTAAAAGCTGCTTATTTTTCAGATCATGACATTTTTATTGTGTTGCTTTTGAATACAGTTTAAGAAGTCACAGCATGTTACAGTCTGTACATTTTGACCCATGTCAAGATGGGGCTAGTGTTTTAAAAATGATTCCCTCGCTCTTACTGTTTCCAACTTTGGAAATAAAAAGGAATGACAGCAACATGGAGGGGCTGAAAGAAGAAACTGAGCATTTAACATAGCAGTTTTCCTGACAATAGCTTTTGACAGGAGACCTCAGACATGGTTAAACAGACCTGAAACTCCTCTTATAGGCTGCCAGGCCCCAGTTACTCTATTAATGAGGGGACACAGACTGTGTGATCTGTCTGTGCCATAGTCTGTGCCATGGACACTGCCCAAGATCTTTGAAACGCTCCCCTGAGAAAACACTTTGTTGATCTGCCTCATGAAGAATCGGAGTGTGGTTAGATTTGCACGTGCTTGAGGTTACTGTAGTGATATGAGTCAGTGAGTGAAGTTAAGCTTCCAGAGCATCATTTTCCACTGCCAGTATAGATTTCAAAATCTCTGTCAGTGGTAAATGACATCATACTTCCTCACCCGTCTTCTGACGCTGATATTATTTTCTCCAGCTACCATTTAGTGTGTTATAGAGAAACAACGTGTTGATATATGTTTCTTTTATGGGGCTACAACTAACAATTATGTTCTATTTTTTAGATTTGATTATTGTTTTGTTGCTTAATTGAATTTGTGGTCCATGAAAGATCAGAAAATGGTGAAAAAATTCCATCACAGTTAACGAGAGTTTAATGCGACGTCTTCAGATAGCTTATTTTATATGACCATTGCCTTATCTGTTAACCAGTTAATTGAGTAAATTGTTTCAAAGCTGTATGTGTATCAGAATCTTTAGTTGCATTTTGGTTTTTTTTTTCGTCCCGGCAGAGTCTCTTTGGCCAAAGATCGGCGTCCCTCTCAAAGTTGTGCGAACCAAAGAGAACAAGCTGAGTAATCGCTTCTTCCCCTATGATGAAATCGAGACAGAAGCTGTGCTAGCCATCGATGATGATATCATTATGCTGACATCCGATGAACTGCAGTTTGGCTACGAGGTGAGAAAAAGAAGAAAGAAAACTTCATGTTGGCCATACTTCTCTATCCCTCCTCTGATGGCAGGTATTGCAGGGAACCACTTCAAGTTGATCCCACAGTTTAAAGTCATTCAGAGGGATTATAGTCCCATTCTGTGTGCTGAATGTGTTTGATGTGTGAAGAATGATGACAGGTCTGGAGCTCATGCTTTCCATTCCCACGTACCTGCTCACTCCACTTTGCTGGGCACGCTCACCTGAATCCATTTAGAAGCCATTTAATAAAATTGTGTTCAATTTAAAGATAATTACGCTGTATTACAGGCATGATAGAGGAAATGTCCATCTGATTGGTGAGTGTGTTTCTCGCTTTCAGGGGTAGGATTAGGTTGACTCCTGGTGCTAAGCCCATTGACACTGGCAGCCTGTTGAGATACTCAGCTACTCAGAAAGTTGTTTTCTGTATGAAAGTATTTTGTTCTGTAATTTGTTTGGCCAATATTTGACTTTGAGTTGTGACTTTTGGCTCAGAAATAAAGGATCAGACATTGTTATTCAGAAATCAAAGAATAAAACTCATTCTGAGCTTTAGGAGCTGGTTGCAGCCATTCATCTTTTAGCCGTCAATGGCTTGCTTCACTTGAGCTGAATGTGTCAGACAATCTGTCTTCTGTCCTGCTATTTCCTGCAGGTATGGAGAGAGTTCCCAGACAGGCTGGTGGGCTACCCAGGGCGGCTGCACCTCTGGGACCATGAAATGGGGAAGTGGAAGTATGAGTCGGAGTGGACCAATGAAGTCTCCATGGTTCTAACTGGAGCTGCCTTCTACCACAAGGTGACCTGAGAAAAGCTGGCTCAATTTGGGCAGTTTTGACTCTCTCAAAGAAGTTTCTCTTCGAGCTGATGGTTGTACTTTGCCTTAGCAATAATGCAGAGAAGTTATTTTAGAGCGGAAGTCATCGATTAAGCATAAGGCAAATTCTAGCATAGTTGTAGATCACTGTGTCGAACTGTCTGCATTATTCAATGCTGTAAATGTGTTTCTGTTCTAGTATTTCAACTATTTGTACACATACAAGATGCCAGGAGACATCAAGAACTGGGTGGATGCTCACATGAACTGTGAAGATATTGCAATGAACTTCCTAGTGGCGAACATCACAGGCAAAGCCCCGATAAAGGTACATTCATAACGCCCTCTGGTTTGGGTGTTTTAAGCTTGCAGTGGGAGGCTGCAGCCCAACATAGCAGAACAGCATCTCTGGGTCTGATCAGCTGTCACCCTTCAACATCGCTGCCTCTCCCCCGCCCCATCACACTGACTCTGCCCAGGTGCAGGGGCCCTGAGCTAAAGCTCGACCTTAACCTCCCTTATCTGGGTGTCACTCACGGGCACTCCCCCTCTGAGTGTGTTTTCTTACGCTCACTGGGACTCATGCACATCCTGCCGTCAAATCGCAGGCTGCACACTTCCCTACACCTGCACCCGTGGTCCCTCCTCCCACTATATCTCCAACAGGTTCCTTCAGCAAACACTCACCGTCAAATAACCAGCCCTGTCTGTCTTCCCTCCTCTGTGTGTCTTTCACTTTCTTCTACAAACATACATTCACAGGTTCAGAGTACTGCGTGCTGCCATGTGTGCGAGTGTCGATAAAGGTTGTGTTCAGAAAAGCCATGCATCATCTCATTCTAACGCCGCTGATGAGAACTAAGACATTTTTCTACACACTGTCTTTGACAAAGCTTCTTATAGGATGTGACATACTATCATCAGACTGGAGAGTTTATTATCTTCTGTCTTGTGCTGCTGAGGTTTAACAAACCAGCAAAGTGAGCAGACATTACTGGTGTGACTTTGCTCTGCTTCTGTTTAGGTGACCCCCAGGAAAAAGTTCAAGTGCCCTGAATGTACTGCAATTGATGGACTGTCCCTAGACCAGACGCACATGGTGGAGAGGTATGGCAGTTTGTTTTGGAAATCTTGGATGAAGTCAGCACAGTAGAATCTGTTTGTTTACTTATTTATGTAGTGTGCATGTGTGTGCTAACAGACTGTGGCTGGAAATATCAAATACGCGTTTCTCCCCCTCAAATTAGCTTGATTTGATTGTGACTATTAATAATAGAATATTTTTTCGAGCTCGTTATTTTTGGTTTTCAAAAATCTCCAATTTTGCGAATATAACCGTATTTGTTTTGAAAAAAAATTATTAAAACTGCATTTAATTTCATTTAACAAAAAATTTATGAAACTTATTGAGAAAGGGTATTTTTATAATACTGTTAATTACAGATATGCTGTATTTAAAGGTTTGTTTCTTTTGCACTGAGACACATTGGTGCATCTACAACAGCGATTTGCATTTTCTCCCCCTTTTCTTTTCACTTTCTGTTACCTGAAGCATTGTCTGTTTATTCTCCTTAGCCAAGGTTACAGTTATGTATAGCAAAAAGTGTGTTTTTTCAGTGGGAAACAACACAAACAGTGACACAGAATTTGAAACAATCTGTTCCTTTAAAAACGGGTAATAAAATATTATCTGTAACACTATCCGTAACCATATAAGTGAGATTTTACTTGTACACATAAGTTCTGTGAGCAGTGTGAAAATAAACATGTTGGAGATACATATCTAAAAACATGTCTAACATATAGAAATGACAAACAACATGTATTTAGAGAAGATTAAGATCTGGCAGTAATTACAAGTAACAACAAAGGTAAATAATGTCCATATACTGTACATACTTACACACATTTATCACCAGAAAAAGAGGTTTTTAATCCTGCTTTTGAAGTAAACAATCATCTCTTCACCTGTAGATCTGAGTGCATCAACAAATTTGCATCGGTTTTTGGAACAATGCCTCTGAAGGTGGTGGAACACCGTGCAGACCCAGTGCTCTATAAAGACGACTTTCCAGAGAAGCTCAAGAGCTTCCCCAACATTGGCAGCCTCTGATCAGCCTGTAACAGATGTTTGGGCCTCCTCACTGCCTCAGCACTTCAACACTTGTCACCAACATTGTCTTTTATATCAAGATGTCAGTATTCAGACTAAAGTGGTTCGTGCTCACGTGCACTCTCAGTTCATGTGACTTCCTGGAGATTTTATTGAGTTTGATAAGAGCAAATTGTTTATTTGGCTTAAAGGTATTGTCCAACATTTACCAATTGTAGTTCATAGGATAATGTCACCTGAACTACCGCTGAGGGTCACCCTGGGTCTGATCGTTGATGGACAGGCTGACTGACTGGAGGCTTGTGGTCCGTCACTCTCACTGTTTTGGAGCAGGATACTTTGGGCTCCAGCTGCTCTGGAATCAGCGTATACAGTGTATATATTTGTATTTTGCAGCAGTGCTGTATGATAGTTATAATTTATGATGCTCCAACTAGAATTTTATTTTCTTCTCTCTCCCCCCCCCTTTTTAAAAGCTGACATGTATAATTTTAGCTGTACTATATTAAAAGAAAAAAGTAATAAATATGTAACTTAGATGATATATAGTAAATGGTTCACTGACATCTATTAAGACTTTATTCGACACTTAATTGAATGTGATCGCACACAGATGATGTACAGTAAATATGTTGTGTTTCACATGATCAGATTGGACCATTAGACAAAGCTGGTACCATAAATCTAATATTTAGAGTGAGTAACTGCTGATTTTGAAAGTGATGCTGAGCTACTGGAACATCTTGAATTGTAATTTTATACTGCCTGACCAAGCCTTTCCTTGTGTGTGTGAAAAGCAGTGCTGCTTATTGAAGCATCTACTAGGTCATTTTCTGAGTTATGTGTTTGGCCGCTACATAAGCAAAAGCAGTAATGAATTGCTTGCCATACATTTGAAGACACACTGCACAGTGTAACAGACAATTCCAGTATCCACATTTTTTTTCAAAACAGGTGCTGTGGATGCTTTGTTTTTTTATTTTTTTCCATTTTACCTGTCTTGTGCTTTTTATCTCTAGTTGTCACAGCTCCAGTATTTATGCTGTAACTTTAAGAACAGTGCAGTCTTCAAGATGTTATCATTGCCTTGTGATGTTTTTATTTGCCTTTCTTATTGTTTTCACAAGGACAGTGAAATTCTTCCAATTTTTTGACTGAGTTTATGCATCTAAATGTATATATGACTTTGTAATACATAATAAGTAAAGACCACAGTAACGTGTCAGAGTTTTGACATTCTTTTTTTTTCCATTGTGGTGTCAGTGAGGCAGGAAGTAGATGAAGTCAGACATTTGCCTCTTTTTTTTGTGTCCGCCTTTAGTTTGATCTGTGACCGTCCAGAGCAGAGCCTCCATGACATGGCTGGTCCACTGCTCCCTCCAGCCTGTCACCTGTTGTTAATATACGCTGCCTAATCCACCCTGTTCAATGTCAGCAGTTCAAAAGGGCGCAGTTCGTATTTTTGTCAACTTCAATTAGTGTGATACTCTTGTGGGTTGTGCGATCTCATTTCAGCACTCGTGTCCCTTCAAAGGCACTGAAATGCACGGGGATTTCAGAATGTGACTGCAGGGATGACACAATATTTTGGCAGTGGTGCGACGCAGTAAGACGGAGCAAATTCACTGGTTTTTAACAACCTCAGACAACTTCTTCACTAGTTGTGGCCAACTGGTCTTTTCTTGGTGTTTCTTGAGGCTTGGAGTGACTTAAATGATCTCAAAGTACTAGTAGTAGAATAGTTGTCTTAATGTCTTTTGTCATGTGTGGAATTTTGTAATATTTGGTCTGCTGAGAAGCTGGAGTGATCCACCATCACAGTTACCTGGCACAAAATTACACCCGTCTTATAATCCGAATTGCAATAACTTATTGTACTTTAATCACATAAAACGTAACACAAGCATGAGTAAATTCATACTCTCATTTCAAAAGACAGCTTAAAGCCACACAAACATGAAAAAAAACTTTGAAAGAATTACATGTCAAGAGAAAAACAATTATACATCATCAAATTTAAGAAAATCGATACACTCAAAAACTCGATAAATTGCCTCATAAAATAAAACAGAGCATCAAATTAGTAACATTTTCAAGAGTTGTGACACTTCAATCATTTCTACATGCACAAAAATGTACATGCACACAACAGCACGCATATTTAACACATATTTACTCCTTTACTGATTGCCTGACTTCAGTAGTATTAGAAAATGGAAAAAAAAGTGGACAGTGGCATCATCGCTCAAGAAGTTTGTTTTAATGTAAAGCTGGTCTTGCATCATCAGTCCTCGTGATGGTAGGACGAGTACTTTAGGCGGTAAAAAGGATGCATTTGTGGTTTCTGGAAGTTGAAGATGTCATCAGAGGTGTTTCAGAAGAAGAACAATGGACTTTAAATGTGCTGGGAATATTGAAAACGGTTGGTTTGTTGTCTGTAAACCTGAGCAGCTCGTCGCAGCATGTGAGACAGACGCTCCCGTCCATCCTGACACACAATACTGCAGCCCACAGCCTCCACATAGCTCAGTATTAATTAAAAAGCCTTCCTGGGTTGGCCGAGCGGCTGCAACTCGGACCCTTCGGCTGAAGGCCTGCAGCTTTGGACCGGTGGACGTAGTGGAAGCGAGCGAAGAGAGGGGCGCAGAGCAATGTGTGTGACGGGGGGGTTGAATCTTTGAAAGCAGAGCCATGACAGCTGAGAGGGAAGCATGTGTGAGGCATGTTTGTTTTGCATTTACCCCCTGAGCGCAGCTGTGTGCACTGTCCTTTTCCCAGAACACCGGAACACAGCAGACGCCCTCACAGCTCGCCCTCCGTCCAACCCCTCGGCCCGAGCACAGGGGGCCCCATGTTCACATTCGCAAGGATACCCTCTCAGCTCTGAGACGTGTCCTCTATGTGTGCACATGCCTCGCATTTGGAGCGAAGAGCGAAACTGGATGTAATTTGGATGACTCAGGGCTGATCTGCTCTGCTGACAGATTATGGCCTGCACCTTGCTTCTCTTACCTACCCAGGAGGACGGTGAATGTGGTTCAGTTTAGGGAATTAGCGATGGTTGCTCTGCCTCAAGGGGTCCTACAAGGTATCGGCTTCTGAGACCATGAAACGCTTTGTTGTGCTTTAAGCCTAAATCAGGCTCAGCAAACAAAGGAAAACGTGCATAACCTCATGATACTGTACTGGTAAAGCTCATCTGCTATTCCTGTCACTGAAGCATGCCTTTCTGGTGTAAATATTTGAATGACATCCCTATCAAGGTATGAGATATTTACCTGGGTCCAGCTCACTTTAACCTCTACCTTGCCCTTGTTTTTCCACGGACATATTGTTGAAACCCTGATGAAGCTAAACAGGGAGTGAAGCCTGTAGAAAGAATAAAGACATGGAATATGAATCATTTCGATGCTTTATCTTGGCAAAAATATATGCTATTTAGAAATCCAGGCTTTTGTTGCCATGTCTCTGGGCTGAGAATCAGGTACAAAATCATTGCATGTATTTTTCCTACATGTTTTAACCAATTCAATTAGGAACCTTTGCTGCTTTAAGTATCTGGGGGGGTTTAGTGGAAAACTTTTGGGTCTGTTTAGTCGCTCCTTTCTGGGACAGCGTGCTGTAGATGACAGATACATTATTACCTGTCCAGAGACTGACATTTCTGTCAGTTATTTACTTGCACTGTTGTTTTATGCTATAAATTCCAAAATGTACGGTTTTTGAGTTAGATTTTTGATGCATGACTCTTCTACGGCAGTGCCATAATAATGCAGAACCCAGTTGTTACTGCACTCTGGTAGTGCAAAATCTGAAACAAACTTCACACAGTGAATTTGGGAATTTGGAGCTCTTCATTAGGGGTCCAGTCAAGAGGAAAGCTTTGCTAGTGGCCCAGATGTAACACCACCACTACCTCTGAAACCCTCTTGACTGTGAAGATATGTAAGATACAGGAGAACAGAGGCGTGTTTTGTTGGGGTAGAACAGGACTTTAGTGTCTGAAGATGGAGGATGAAGCTAAGTGCTGCATTGAATCATCCAAGGGGCCACATCAAAACCTTAAAAATAATGACAGGTTAATCTGGCATCCTTTGACAAAAACTTTGAATGAAAAAAAGAGAAAGAAATATAATGACATGTGTGCCAGCGCTACCTCATGACTGCTGAGTTCTGACAGCCAAACTCAGCCATGTTAAAGTCCAGAAAAGGCTGTTGAACACTGACATCCTTTCTGTCAACACACTCTGTGTAATCTCCACCAGCCTTCTCTGTTTCAAAAGAGGCTTCTGCTGGTTTCTCTGTTATTCCTGGCAGTCTGACTGACTAGTAGGCACTTCTCTCTCTGAAACCTGTGAGACCAAGAAATGCAAGGGGCACAGCCATGTCCACTTGGAGTCTTTCCCCCTGAAAACAGAGCTGCGCCTGTTCGGAGGCTGGCGCTCCCAGGCTCTTCAGCCCTGAGAGCAGCAGGCCTGCTGGGCCTCTCTCATACTCCCACACACCACTTCCTCCTCCATCTCCTGCTCTCTCTGGGCATCAGCAGGCTGAGTCAGTGCGGCAGGTGGATCTCTCACACTGGCCACAGTTAAACAAACCACTTTTCATCTGTTTGACTTTTTAAATGCTGGAGGGTAGAACCACTTCTAAGTGTTTTAGCTGCTGAAACACACACCCAGAGTTGTTTATTTTAACATTTGTCTTGGAAGTGAGAAGTTTCTTAATGTGGTGGACATGCCGAATGGTTTTCTGAGGCTTTATCTTAGCACCAGCATGACTTCAGTAAATCAGCCTTCGAGTAATATGTATGTGGCATAAAACAACAAAATCTGAATTGAATGTTTTTCTAAGGATGCTTGCTGAACTTTTTGGTAAAATCAAAACCTTCCAACAAAATGACTAGAGAGGAAAAAAACAATAACACTCTAAATTTAAATAACAAGGTAAGAATAAAACAGCACCAAACAAAGAGCTGCAGACACTGAAAGCACTGTACAAACAGAAATTTCTGTACTTGAGCAAATAAGTGCATGGCTTTGTTTGAAATAATTCAACTTTTCTTTGCATCGTCAGTACTACACTGCAACTCCTGTTACACAGCACAGCATCACCTCCCACCAGGCTTCCACAGAGCTCAGCATGGTTGCTTTCTCCCATCAGAGGCACTGAAAAACATGGCATCGCTTATTTTGCCAAATCGTTGTTTTTTTTTTTCTCTTTTTACATAATCTTTATATTGCAGCATTTTTGAAGGTAGTCACTGTTGCCTTTAGAGTTCTGATTTTAGTGCCTCCTCAACCCAGTACTGGGTTTTTTTTTTTTAAACTTTTCGAGGATCAACAAGGTCCCCCCTCCCCCTCCACCATCCAGCATGGATCAGCACATCATGTGGCCCAGGATATGGCTGCACTGTGCTCTTTGGCTTTCATGCGCAAAGCAGCGATACTGGAGGACTTGCGGTCAGGGTCCATGTTGAGATCGTATGTGTTGATGCCGGCAGCCATGCTGGGAGATCCTCCAAACAGGCTGCCCATGTGAGCCTGTCCCATGTGGCCTCCAGGACTCGGTACACCCAGAAAATCAGACACCCCGCTGGCAGAGTGGGGGTGAGGAGTCATGCAGGGAGTCACAGTGTCGCAGGGCACCACACAACCCGGCACAGGAGACGCTGCACTGCTGCCGCCGATCCAGGAAGGGTTCTGAATCTGAAACATTAAAGGTGACAGGGTGGAGGCATTTAACCTCATTGACTAATTATTATTTCATTAAACCTCCGAACCCCAAAACCAGCCAGTAGGTTTGACAAGCAAGTTATCATTAAAAAAAAAAAAATCACCAAACTTACACCATTTATCAGCCAGAAAGTGTAAAAACAGAAAGAACTGTTAAATTATCAACTTCAGTCCTTGAACTAATCATCATTGATGTGAGATTTAGTTGGAAAATGCAGCCAAACGTAAGCTTAAAATCGTAGTTAATAAATATCACTTTATTCCAAGTGTCATATTAAAACTTAGCCTAAAATAAACTGCTTGTCTAATCAGATTATGTAAAAAAAAAAATCAAAATATGCACTCCTCCTCTTCACACCTCTAAAATCATTCATGAATCAGCTGAAACTAACGACAAAGATGACAAAGATGACAAAAATTTAAGGCCTTTTTGGCTGAACTGCAGGCTGTTTTTACACAGATTCAGTTCAATTCCATTGTATTTATATAGTGTCATTTACAGTTCAGATTGTCTCAAGATGCTTTACAGAACCCATATACCTGAACAGAGAGGAAAAAAGTTTAAAATGCAAATAGTAAAATATCTAAAGTATGTAAAAATACCATTTTTCTAGTCCTGGAAAAAACCTGTAGCTATTTGGAAAATGTGTTAAAAATTCCAGGTTTCCTTTTATTTCGATTTTGTAAAAGAAATTCCGCTTTGGCTTATTCTTTTTTATGATTTTTGGAATTGTAACTTTATTACATTCAAAAAAAGACATTCTTTTAATTCTCTCTACCTCTAGCAATAGACATTATATTGCAATAAAAATGACTGAATAAAAATGAGACAGGAACAAAAAATCTGCTTGGGGTTTAGAGGGTTCAACAGACTCGCTGTTATGATCTTGTTAATTTTTGAGGGTATCTAGACAGAAATGAAAAGATTCCACTGAATCTTTAGTCCACTGACTCTAAGTTGTGTACCTTCATTTCTTCTGTAGGTGAGGACGACCCCAACCTAATCTAAACCTGGACCCTTTACTCACTGAAGGAATAATTTAGTGTGGGACCAGATTACTTATTTGCTTTCTTGCTAATATGATGAGTGTCAGGTTAGAAGTAGAAACTCAACCTCAGTGCCTTTTTATGGATTAGAGACCATATGATATATTTATAAATGACATATGAAGATGGTGTTTGTCAAATTTTGTTACCTTTGCAAAGAGCCAAAGTAGTTCTTTGTCCTATGTCCAGTTGTTATTCAAAGCTAACAGTTATTACAAATTTTAAAAGGTAATTCTTGTCAGAAAGCAAACAAGCACGTCCCCCTAAAATGTAGAACTATTCCTTTAAAAGGATCCATTGGAGGTTTTTTTCTTTTATTTTCTTTTATTGCTGCCACCTGCGTCAACTTTTTTTTGTCAAAACGGAAAGCAATTAGATGTACATTTTATTGCAGACTGAATCGTTCCCAGTCTGCAGGAGAAATGACTGAAGTAAAAGCAACAGAAATATTTTTTTCAAATCACATTTGGGTTTTGGAGACAGCAGACTGAAAAGCGTGTGTTGAAGCACTCATTATGTACCTGTGCGTAGTTTTCAGGACGCGTTAGAAGAGGCAGTTCATAAGCTGTTGAGAAATGAGTTCGGACCTGCTGCATCTGACCAAAGCGCTCCCTTTTCCTCCATTTGGCTCTTCGGTTCTGGAACCACACCTGCAGATTGAAATGGTCTGAATGTCGTGAAAGTTGCAGCAATATTTCACATTATATCCAAGAGAACAACTTTCATCTGGCACAATGTCTGCAGTCAACATGAGATTGAAAACTCAGAAGGGGGAATTATGGGAGGCCTAAGTCATGAACAGGATCTTTCTCCTCACAGCTAAAGGAAATACTTTTCTATAGATACAAATCTAAGTTTCCCTTTCAAATGGAAAAAGGATCCTATGCAGTACTGCTGAGTGTAAACTTCTACAGGAATTCATAGGGAACTAAAGTTATATGAAAGTATCTTTTTTTTGTTTTAACTAAAGAGTAAAAAGTGGAAGTTGAGATGAAAGATAAGAGGAAATATCACTTCAATTCATGTTAATAGAATGTGTCCACATCAGTTTTTCTTATGTGTTGTCTGACAAGAACAAGCTGTTTTTTGATGTCTCTAATCATCTTTGACGTCTAAATCTGATGCCACTGTTTATTCAAAGCAAAATATATTTATCTCTGTTGGACTTTACATGTTAACTGCCATGTTTGTTTTCCAAACTTAGCATCAAAATGCACAGATTTGCTCTATAATCTTGATCTAATTTCAAGACTGAACTGGTTGTGGTTAAAAAAAAACAAAAAAAAACAACAAACTTAGCAACAAAAACTTTTCTGTGTGCCTAGTTTCTGATATGATATCTCATATTTGCTGTATCTGCTCTTTGCTGAGATGTTTCACTATAAATCTAAGGAGGCAATATAGGAAATTGAAAAGTGAGATGGGATTATAACCAGGGTTTGTTTGCATTTTCCTTTTTAATTTCCTGAAGCCTAAAACTCCTGGCTTTGAGATTCAGTCTCCTAAATTAAAGAAGCCTCCAGACCAGAGGACGTAATCCTTGTTTCCTTGATGTTTTCATACATCTTCCTCTACAGTCTGATCCCCATCCAGATACCAGATCACGTGTTCTCTAACAAAGGTCGCTTTATGACTAATGATTATGATAATTATACATTAAAAGATGCTTGTGAGGTGTTGTAGTGGAAAACCGTCTATATGATCACTATATACAGTGTCGCCAGCAGCTCTCATCTGCTTAAGTCTTTGCCTTGTGCCAAGTCTGTTGGCTATTATACAGGGAGAACATATTTTTGTGTTGCACACACTGCGTTGTGACAGTAATTGGTAAAGACCTTGACAGCTTAAGTAGCTGGTGGACTTTCAATGAGGCTTTATTTATGTTACAGCCCCAGAGAGAAAGAGCAGAGAAATGGCGAACTGGCCTCAGCAGGAGAGCTGTATGGGGCTGAAAACACTTTGAAGTGAGAGACCGGCTCAGAGGATTGATAACCCGCCTCTGCTGTCACTCATGTCAGCTTCCAAACCAAAGGAAAACCAAATCCAAGGCTGAGCCTGGCTTCGCTTTTCCAACACCCCCAAAGCACTAATAATATTGGTCAAACACCTCTGACCAGAGTTGTTGTTCATTAAATGTAGGTTTGGTCTCTTTCCTTCCAAAGTCCTCCACCGCATAATTTCTTATTTCCCGAGTCAATTAAAGGTAAGTTGAGGACACTAGTGGACGGACACAAAAGAAATATGTTGTAGTATTTCATATCAGAGTTTCCTTTATGTTTTTTGGTAGGTGTTGCACCCAAATGTCACTACTATCCTTTTTTGTGTGTGTTAGTGCATGGCGGTTCTGTATACGGTATTATAAACCTGCCTGTCATTTTCAATATTCAACAGCTTCAATATTATACATGTTAAGGTATATATAGCAACATTGTTTTCTATTGATTGAGCTCAAAATTTCAAGTCCACAACAACTTTGTTTCATATCTTCATAATGCTTCAAATTATCTTGAAAGAAAAAGTTTTGCATCAATATCACAACTAGAAACAGCAAATTCTTGTAACTACAACGCTAAAAACAGTTACCATTTTACATTTTTGCATGTAAAACTACTTAAATGTTCAACTGATTATCACAGTAGTTACACATTTTTATGCTGTTGGCCAATTACAAAATTCGTCCGTAGATCTGACAAATTCTTTTGTGTGTCTGACTGACAGTATTGGTGTATTAAAGGATAAGTTCACTTGCTTTTTAAAATGGTCTTGTGGCTTTAAAATCTGAGAAATTACTTCACTCATTTGGCATTCCTGCAAGTTAGAACTGAACCTGTGTTTGTTTCAGTTGATCAGATCAGGTTCTCATCCTCCTTTAACCGTTTGGATGTTTAAACTGGTTTGGACGCCTGCATTCGGTGAACTCCACGTCATTTGCCGTCTCTCCGGCTCTCTGGACGAACAGAACAGCAAATCTGAGAGATGAGATGCTATTGAAACCTTTGACCTTTTGGCCCCTGACCTTCCCATGTAGTGTATATATGACTCAGATCTGAACCTACTCTCTTCCTTTGAAACCCTGAGACTAAAAAAGCAAACAACTCCAGGCCCAAATGTTGTTTAACTCGAAGTCCGCTGTTTTTGTGTGTGAGAACCATCAGGCGTGTGTGAGACTTAACATCACTCTCAGGCGTTTTTTAGTTTTTATGATAAAACAAAAAAAAATCTTGCAAGTTTAAAACTTTTTTTTATCAGCAGTGCACCTTTTTATTTTTCTTTACTCCAGATGCTGAATTGATGAGCTGTGAGTTCTTGTGCGTGTGAATGACCTAAATAGAGTACAGAGCCCTGTTCTCTGACTGACAAAGCATCTCGTGTCTTTTATCTTTTCAACTTGAGTGTTTAAGAGGGCCGCAGGGAGGGCCGAGGGCTGTAAAGCTGCATCCATCTGAAGCAGGCAGGTCTGTGATAGCACGAGCAGCAGAGCAGAGTGGGGCAGCATACCTTCAGAGACTCGGGGGTTGAGTTATAGCCCCGTGGCTGCACACACTTCCTGAGTTTCACTGTGGAGCTTTTCCCGGTCACTGAACCAACTCCATTACGTAGAAGATCGGCTTTAATCAAGCTCTTATCTCATCACCATGTACGCCACGCGTCAAAAATGTAGCCGCAGTTATTGAATCTATACATTGTTTTAGCAAAACAACTAGAAGGATATCATGTGACTCAAAATAGATATGACTTGAAATATCCACCGCCAACTTTACCAAAGCCAACGGGAAGGGTTTCACACCTACCCTGGAGACCACAGCAGGGACACATTCTTGTCTGAACAGGATGTTAATGAAAGAAAAACACAGAAAATCCAGGGGCTTTGGTAGTCATACACATGCACCGCACACAGGCATGGTGCAGAGATGGTGGAGACGCTCTCTCTGCTCGCTAACGCTGGAATTCATCACAGCAGTCGTGACCTGTTTGTATGCTAATCAGGCCACGGGGTCAGAGAGACACTGTGGACCTCAGGCTGGATGGATACCAGCAGAAATGAGCTCACAAATTCGAGAAACTGAACCCGTTTGGGCCCGAAGAAAAAAAGCCACTGAGAGGATCAAATGGAAGCACAGCGAGTGGAACGGGTCTCCTCATATGTTGATGAAAGTCTGCTCTCCTGAAACTGCACATATGAGGCCCAGGCAGCTCAAACCTCAGCCCCCTGGGCCCCCTTGGCCTCTGTTAGCTCCCACTCCCCCACTCTCTCCCCCGACTCCCACATTACCAGATAAATCTCTCATGTTGTTCTGTGAGTGACGTTATCTCTGCAGAGCTGCAGATGCTGAAGGATCCATGAGGTTGTGTTGTTTAAACACTGCTCTGCTGTGATGGAGAGCTCTTTTTTCAACTTAT
This sequence comes from Amphiprion ocellaris, assembly GCF_022539595.1. Classification (NCBI taxonomy): domain Eukaryota; kingdom Metazoa; phylum Chordata; class Actinopteri; family Pomacentridae; genus Amphiprion; species Amphiprion ocellaris. The sequence continues at coordinate 9,930,218 of NC_072766.1, forward strand.
TGATAGCACCGGCATGTGGTTGCATGCGGCTGCTGCCTTGATTAGACCACTGCTGTGATTGGAAACATTGTGTTTTTAGGAAATGCAGGTTTGTGATTGCTTTTTTTTTTTTTTTTTTTAGATCTATGTGCTGTTAAAATTCGTGCTGACTGTCCAACATTACCTGCACTCGGGCTTCAGTCAGGTCGGTCCTCAGTGCGAGCTGCTCTCGAGCGTAAACATCAGGATAGTGTGTTTTCTGGAAAACCTTCTCCAGCTCCTCCAGTTGGTAGCTCGTGAAGGTCGTGCGGTTGCGTCTCTTCTTGCCTTTGTTGCTTTCGCCACCATCAGCCTTGTCCATTGGGCTGGCTAAATCAGTGCCTGGCGGTCTATCGGAGGCCGCCTTGACACCTTGATCCTTCACAGCCAGATATCTGCCGTCCATTCCAGGTGGGTCAGAGTCAGGGGCCAAATCAGAGTCTGTCAGACCTGAACTGTCTTTACCTGCAGAGATGAGAAGAAGGTAAAATAAGAGTTTAATAGAGGTCTAAATAATTTTATTAGGGTTGAAAGGATTAAATCCAAACATCATCAGTCATTGCATGATGTTGAGCAAAAAAAGATTGTTAGACTGTTATAGACACATCTGTCACTTTCAGTGGAAAGGATATAAAAGCAAAATAAGACAAATGTGTGTTTAATGCATTTTGTCCTGCTGCCATTCTTCAAGATTTAAGGTTGCAATGCACAACTAACTGATCTAAGTCGTGAGGATTCTCCATGTGAATAAGCCAATAAGGGGAAAGCCGTTAATATTCAGACTTCAAAGATTCCTCCTTTTGGCGCCGTATTCGTAGTAGTAAAACTGGGTCTCGGCAGTTCATTTTTACAACGCTTTCTTTGAAAAGGCTTTTGGTTAAACAGTGTTTTAGAACTATACATCTCACATATCTATAGCTACTGAAATATAAATGTTGCCATACTGCTGTGGACTTTCTCAGCTTTCTGGAATTATCTTGATTATAAATCCAACAATTCCTCCAGAGGAAGTGACTGTCCCACTCAGAATGACTGATAAAAGTGCTGTCTGATCTGAAGAACATTAAATAAATTCTCTTACAATATTTGTCACTGGGGACAAGCATTCTTCATTTTGTCAGCACCATCCAAAGCCAAACAAATAAAAAAACTGACTGAGCCTCTATTCTAACAAAATTTATATAATATCCAGTCACTTGCCTCTGGCAGAGCTGATGATTTATTTGCTGGATCAACACAGTAATTCTCTGGGTTTGATTAGGTGGAACAAAGCAATTTCTCGCTCTTTCTGAGGAAATTCTGTGACAATTGTGAAATCTGTTGGTGCGTCTTGCTGAGCATGTGTGTCGATGTGTTTGTCTATCTCGCTGTGTAATTGATGGTCTGGATCAGTGGCTGCTTACAGGATCCAGTTGTAGTTCGTAGATCATTCTGTGAGAACAGACACCCCGGCCATAATTTCACACTGACAGAAAGTTGCAGATTTTTTACGGCGTGCCCTCCTCAACCATCAGCACAATCCACTCCAACATGCAAACACAAACACACACTTTCTCTCTCTCCCTTCCACTCAGATGCTGTTTTTCAGTCCTGCATGTGATTGTAGTCGATCATGTGGCTGCAAAGTCACCTGGCAGTAAGACTGTCAAAATATAAATCGCTGTGGAGCAGTTTCGCCATGCAAAAACAGATAAAGATCTTTACACTCTGTTTCTTTCTCAATCACACACACATTTGCTTCCCTCAAGGCTGCAGTTTCACTGTTAAACCTCAGGCAGCTCTCTGATCCTAAATTTCCACAGCCATGTTTATGCCAGTGTTCTCGTCTGAGCTGGGAGCTTTTCTTGCCCTGCTGCTGCTGCTGCTGCTGCTGCTGCTGCTGCTGCTGCTGCTGCTGCTGCTGCTGCTGCTGCTGCTGCTGCTGCTGCTGCTGCTGCTGCTGCTGCTGCTGCTGCTGCTGCTGCTGCTGCTGCTGCTGCTGCTGCTGCTGCTGCTGCTGCTGCTGCTGCTGCTGCTGCTGCTGCTGCTGCTGCTGCTGCTGCTGCTGCTGCTGCTGCTGCTCCTCGCTGAACTAACCGATTTGCAACTTTTGATTAATGCACATTCTCATCGTGGGGTGTGTGTAGACTATGGTTTCACGCTGCTTAATGAAAGCTATCTCTCTCTGGGATTCGACTCAGAGCGCCGCTGCACCTTCCTGCTTCTTGATATCATCTGAGGTGAAGTTATTTTCAGGAACGAGGACGTCTCTGCTCCTCTGCTCGTCCAACAATTTGTCAGGTTAGAACTGGGAGGTGTTTGTGTTCATGTGAGCTCCTCAGTCAGCACAGAAGATGACACACAAAAACACACACACACACAAAAACACACACACTCAGTGACCCTCAGCTCACAGCCATGTTGGGTAATGTGCGACAAGGTGATGTGAACTTATCAGACACTGGCACATGCACCATAGTGTGTCTTTCAACTGTATCATTTTCATCAGCAAGATTTCGTACGACAAGTGATAAATTATGTTGGACAGTTGCATGCACAGAGATTAAAACTCTGTTATTAGAGTATTGCCTGATCTGTGGTGTGTCTGTTTCACTTGGATAGTGTCATATTTTATGAAATACCATTTCCATTCATAATTTGATCTTACTTGTAGAATGTTTGTGGCAACTTTTTCATTTTATTGTCATTATGTGACATTTGACCTGTTTTTTTTGCATGCAGAGCCTCAGAAGCCGCTGATTTTTTCTATTCAATTATATTTTAAGCACCAATCACATATTTGTTGTGTACTAACTCTGTATTTAGAAACATGGCTTGTGTCTGTTTTAATTCATTATTGAAAATGTGTTTTATTAATTCTAAAATATTTTTAAAAATTGCCTTTGGCGGATGGCAAATGATTATTTCCAAACATGTTGATGTCAGACTAGTTAATCCTGAACTCTAACTGCATGATTAAAGATACATGCATGTTTTAAGGATTAATTGACAGCTCACTATTGCAAGATGTAACTGTCTGGTTTGTTTGGTTATTGATAGCAGCACCAATATAATCCTGAACCGTCAGAGCTGATAATACAAATTAATATTTTTATCATGTTTATGGTACTTGGAGGAAGACAAATGCTTGAAAAAACACATTTTTTTCAAAGCAGAGCAAAGCTGAGCAATAAATGCAGAACTGGTGTGAAACTTCAGTGTTCAGTACTTGATAGTTTTTAATACTCAATACTACAAACCCATTTTAGTTTGTGTACTAAAACAGCATTAAGGTTTGATGCTCGGGTCTAGTAATGGCACACACATTATGTTTTTAATCATGCTAACTAAAGCCATCCTCAGGGCAGCTGCAGTCACGGTACTGGTTTTATTTCATTTTATTTTATTCATAAAATACAACCAGTACCCTCTAGCTGTACCTTCTACAGCAACAGGGTAAAGTCTGTCTCACTATACAGTCTGCATTCTGCAATATGTTACTGACGCCTCATGTATTGGACCAGATGCACTGACTGTGAGGCTCAGGTTCCTCTGATGTTTGCCTAACAGAGCTGGACACGATTGAGGAGCTGAGTTTTGGTGGCGGATTGCTTGCTGGGGGTCTAATTCCTGCAACATTTCTTCACTGTTCATGACAAACACATCCTGTTGAGCTTGAAGGGAGCGAATGTGTTTTGTCCCAACATAAATACTATAGAGTTATTTAATCATATTTCCCTGGCCGGCACCCACAGTCCCCACAAAGCAAGAGCTGTCAGGCTGTTTGAATCATGAGGCCTTTCTCTGATCAAAGGCAGTTGTTTATATGGCATCACTGATGTTTTTTTGGCAGGAGAGGGATATTGTGACAGTCTCGTGCTTGTTATCCATGTGATGTGCTGCTTTCCAGCTCTGCCCAAGGTGAACAGCAGTGGGCCCTCCTGCAGGGAAAGCCATATGTATGAGGAGCATAAGAAAATCTCACTGCAAACAAAGCTTGTCAGGATACAATCTTCTTGGATGGAGGCAGAGGGAGTGACTGTGGAAAACATGTGCTACATCAAAACCTCTATCAGACTGTTCAGGAGTCAACTGGCTCGTCCTTCCAACACATACACATACGACAAACTTCTTTACGATTTCAATTTACACCTGCACTTCTGCATGTGTCTTGAACACAAGTACATCCCGGCAAACTCTCAAACCCAAAGTCTTTCTTTTTTTAAGTTGAAAATGTCATGCAAAATGTTTTTAGTTGCAACCACAGAATGTTCTATTTTCACTGCAGTGGATCCAGCAGTCGGCATCTGTTCCAATTACTGTGCACAGCGAAGACAGACGAGTGTGCAGCTCTGTGTGGAGAACACAGAGAAAGTTCTGCACAAATTAAACACATAGAAAATACTTTGGAACAAGCTGAGCATTCATTTCCATGTAAATATTTCCACCAGACTCCTCAGTAACGCAAGTTTATATACAAGTCTAAATTTACACGACACAACAATTTCATATTTAATTTTGATATGTTTGTATCAAATATTTCGCTGCGTCTCACACAGTTATTACTGGGAAGCCGTATCGGTGTAAATACGACTGGCCTGGCGTTCAGCTCGGACAGCCATTAATTCACAGCTGAGAAAGAGGGGGCAACTTCAAAGTGTAATTTAACTGGCTGTAAAGCGACAGGGCACCTTCCCTGCCTCTTTATTGACTGGGACGACTAGGGTCAGCTCACGGTGTTAAGGGGAAACACTATAAATTACACACCACACAGTGACTGAGAGAGATTAACAACGCTGCTCAAACTGCGAGGAAAAAAAAATCTGAAATACAGAGAAACAGTAGAGAAAAAGAAGGAAAAAGACAAAAACAGGGAAGAGAGCTTGAAACAAGTATATTTCAAGTATTTTTTTCTCCTGTTTGTTTTAAAGACTGACAGCTGGATGTAACATAGAGCTTTGAAAAGTGGATTAGTCTTGCTTCAGTGACAGAGCTGATGCATGATACTCTGTAGGATGGACAATCAAACCGAGGCAGGAATGATATATGGGATATATTTAGTTATTTTAAGATGCTCTTTGGTTTTACCTCGACTGTGACTCTATAAAAAACAGATCACAAATCACGAAACAGCTAAAAATCTGTGGCGGAATGAAAGAAAATACATTCACTCAAGTATTGTGCTTAAACACACCACTTCTTGTTCTGTGCTACAACTCCACAATGTTCAAGATGGACTTAAAATTCTAATTTACAAACAAAACATATAATTAGTTAACTAAGAGTGGTGGATGGTTAGAGATTCACCAGCTCTGTAAATCAGTTAAAAGCAGGCTGTAGTGTAGTTAACGGGGTTAAACTGTAGCTGCAGCTGCAAAAGATGTCACAATAGCTGCAGAAAACAAACAAGCTGCAGCTCTGTGTGGTGGGAGCTGATATTCAGCTTTGAAGACAACAGTCAGCTCATGAATTAAAGAGCTCTGCTTTGTTTTCTGTAGTTAAAAGTAAAGTCGTCTCAACATTGTTTATACTCTGTGAGATTTTTATTCATCATAATGGGTCTTTAACAGACTATTACTGTCATTATTACAGAGAAAAATTACAATGTATTGTACAACACAGACAGGGCAAATTTTGCTCATAAATACACTACCGCTCAAAAGTTTCAGGCCAGCCAGACAATTTCATGTTTTCCAGGAAAACTCACACTTTTATTCACGTGCTAACATAATTGCACAAGGGTTTTCTAATCATCAATTAGCCTTTCAACATGATTAGCTAACACAATGTAGCATTAGAACACAGGAGTGATGGTTGCTATGGAGATATTCCATTAAAAATCTGCCATTTCCAGCTAGAATAGTCATTTACCACATAAACAATGTCTAGACTGTATTTCTGATTAATTTAATGTTATCTTCATTCAAAAAAAAAGTTTTTCTTTAAAAAATAAGGACATTTTTAAATGACCCCAACATTTTGAATGGTGGTGTAACAATTTTACATTTGATACTTTTTTGCTTATAATACTTCTGCCCTTATTTTGAATGCATGTCTTTATTGTTATTGTTGTATTTTATTCCACAGCTTTGCTGGTTTTTCTTAAACTTTTAAAAACATATATACACATATCTTCACTTTTTAAGTAGATTTGGCAAATCTATTTGCAGACAGTTGCATCTTTGCACATCCAGCAGTTATGCTGCACAATTTCATTTGAGTTTCTTGCAAAGTGATGAGTAAAATTTCTGCCTTCTTAGCTGTTAAAAGCTTCACTGTGTTCCTCGGCTGCTTTCTAACTTCGTCTGTCTGCTGATTTGTGTTGTTTCGTTCGGCGCATCATGGGTGTGTAGCTTCTTACCGTAAAAAAAAAAGCTGCCTGCTTCGGTTAACTCAGTGAACTCAGTGACCCATAACATAAAAGTTGCGGACCAGACAGTCAAAGAACAAGTTGATTTAGGTGATGATTCTCTGCAGTTTTGTCACCACAAATGACCTCTTTCACATTGTCACGTTGCTTTCACACACTCAGGATATATTATGTTTCTTCATCACTGCTGAAGATGCAATCAAAGTTTCTCTGAATCACTGTTCTTGAAATCTGACCTTGTCTCCTTTGGAAATACAAATAACACGACTATGAATAGCTTGGCACTCTTACTGGCTTGGTGTAATGTCAGGTGCAGCCACCAAAACATTGTGGGACAATACACACACACACACACACACACACACACACACACACACACACACACACACACACACACACACACACACTGACATTTTTACACCACTGCTGTGTCAATTGACGTGTCTTACAGAAACAGTGAAGAATACATCCCCACATTCCAAGTTTGTCGTTTTTTTGTCTTAACAAAGTTTCTGTGGCCATGCGACAGGTAGCTGTAAAATCCAACCCTGCTGAATGATCAGAGCGATGATCCAGCTTAGCAGTCTGTGTAAAATTCAGACACTGAAAAAAACAAAAAAAAGCCCATAAAGCCAAAGACTGATAAATCACCTCTCACACACTCTTTGTCTTTCTCTCACTCTCCCCCTCTGTGTCTCTCTCCCTCCCGCCAGCTCGCTTCCAAATGTTTCCCCCAGACTTTGGAGCAAAACAGAGCTTCCTCCATCTTATGTTGTTGTTGTCTGATCGAAACAGAACATTCCATCTGAGCGGGGAAAACTTGCTCGAGTGCACTTTTGCATGCACGCACTTAAAATGAAAAATACGCTGGTGGGAAGCTCACTTAGCAACATGCACAATCACTTATTCCAACCAAGTGTTCAGCAACTGAAAATCAGAATATTCAAACAGCAGTTTGGGAGCATAAAATGCAACCACTTTCCACCAGCCAGCTTCCAAAATACATCCGTCTTAACAATGTGCCCTGCAGCAATTCTGGAGGTTTTGGAATAGAAATCTGTCAGGTTCACAGGTATGAATTAGAAATGCTAATTACCCAGCAGCAGAAATACAAATCTCCATTCACCAGCTAAATTGTATTATATCTCCATTGGCTTAACCTGTGGAAATTCAATAAATTTGTAAAGTTAGAGGAAACTGTGACAGAACAACAAGCAAGTGCTGGTAATATATGAAGTATTTTTGTAGGTCTAGTATAAAAACACAGTCTATTTGTACATAATAAACAGTGAAAGAAATATCAAAAACTAAAAAATTAAAATGCCGTCTGTAAACTGAGGAGAAATTTTTAATTTTTACTTACTTATGCATATGGGTAGTTGAAATATATGTTCAGATCTTGCTTTAAGCCGCCCGAGAGGTTACTGTTCAACTTTTCAAAAGCCTTTAGAGTTTCAAAACCCATTTGGCCTTCAGTATGGAAACATTTCACCCCTAAAAAACACTGCAGTAGTTTTTGATACAACATTTGGTGAAGCCACGTGACCGTACACGAGGAGGTTATACACTACAAAACCTCTAGAAATTTAAATCATTAGTCAAGACAAAAAAACACCTTACTACTACACATTCAACAGGTAATATAAAAACTGATCCTGAGCTGATCTACAGTCCTGCTTCTAAGTGTTCAGTTTACATGAAGCAGCGACAAAGAAACCAAAGGAAGTCCTGGACTTCATGCAGCCATTTTTGCCCTGCTGCTCTCACTCGGCCATGCAAACTGAGCCTAATGTAAATTACCCTGCCAAACTTTAAGCTAAATGGTAAAATGATCCTGAGTCCTTGTCACCTCCACTCATGTCATTGACTTGCTGAAGTGTGCCTCAGTTGTCTGGCCGGCGTGGCTGGTTCCCATTACGGCCTGCTCGAACCAATCAGCACAGACGGCCATTACGAGAGGCTGAAATGGCTGTGCTGCGTTAAAAATGGAGAAGGAACCAAAAAAGAAAAAACGCCGAAGATCTCACAAGGCACTGAAATTGCACCTGAATGCTGGGGCTAATGGAGATAATTTCTTTAACCACTTCTGTGGGGTGTCACATATTTACACTTTCAGGTCAGCGATGGTGGATGAAAAATACTCCCTAAATAGCTACAGTTAAAGCTGAAATCAACTTTTTTATGTCTTCAAATGGCCCCAGCAGTGTCTGATTGGTGCAAGAATGTCAAAGCCCTTCACATGTCGAAAAAGTGATAAAAGACACAATCATGTTCTAATGAGGCCCACAATTCAACGCCCACGCAACAACAAAGTGACACACTCTGCCTAACCAGTGTAGTTAAACATTTACTGTGTAAAACTCGAGTCTAATCCGAAATGTTGCAGAGTGCTCCGCTTTGACACCACAGAGGTTCAAATGGGGGTTTCGAATGGATTTTCTCTGCTAGTGCGCAGGCAAGGGGGAACTCAGCCTCTTCTCCTAACAGATGAGGGGCAGGAAGGCTGAGCTAAAGGTCAGCAGACACTGAGAGAAGACACATCAAAAGAGGAAAAGTGTTGTCTCTGGAGGATCACAAAGACACGGAGGTGGCAAGCTTTAAGACTATGAAGTGACCAAATCTTCCCTAGGGCCCAGTTTTATCAATCCCAAAGTCATTTTCTTGTTTTTTTTATATGGATTTGTATCTTTTTTTAAAAAATTGTTTGGTGGGTAGAGTGATTATTTTACACTTAAAAACATACATTTTCTGTGATGTAAAGTAAATTACCAATGCTGTTCTGTGCAACTTTTCTCTCCTTTTTTCTTTTGCATTTCAAGGAATCGTTTCCATTTTACCTCTGATGTTGAAAATGTATGTTTTGCATGAAAAATGTATGATTATGTGATACACTATGCTGCAATGCTACGTATTAAACTATTCAATTTTATGTGAAATAGCTGATAGTTTCTCTATGATCAGCATATTTCTATTACTAAAATAGATTTTAAAAAAGTAATTGCACTTGGGGGGGGTAAATGAATTTTGGACTTTTACCCATATTTGAGCAGTTTACATCTACTTTTACTTCAAAAAAGCTGAAAATTTATACATGATGGACATACTTCATGTACTAAAGTAGATTTTTCAAACAACATCTCAGTAATTTTACTGGAGTAAAATGTGAATTTGGGACTTTTACTTATATTGGAGTCGATTACATCTGCTTTTACTAAAAGAAAAGGTGTTATCTCTTCTCCCACCACTGCTCTGCGCGCCTTTTCTCATCCATTTTCTTCCAGTTTCAGTCAGTGTGATGCTGTCAGTTCTCGGCCTGTGCGGAAAGCTGTCTATGCTCCAAGGGCTGCCTTGTTGATTTCATGTATGACTGGCAGTGTGTTGAGTATGAAAAACACAACTGTGTTTGTAGTGACTTTAACGTATGTAAATGTTTATTAGACAGCCGTGCTGTTTTCTATCAGCCAAAAATGTTCTCAGTTGTAGCCGGGAGTCTGCACTTCAGACAGCTCTGAGACCTCTCATCACATCACCTTTGACTGAACGGATCAAGCCGCAAATTATAACAACACAGCGAAATCTCTGACAATTTAAAACTACCCAGCCAGTGTGTAAAATACAGGTTTGATAAGAGAAATAAGCCAGGAAGTAAAATACTCCAGCATTTTCCAATAAAAACATCAGGAATCATTTATCTTTTTTTTTTCTCTTCAGCGAGCAATTTCAGCATATTTTACTGCTGCCTTCAATTTATGTCCAGTCAGTCAGCGGTGTAGAAGTCAGTAAAAACCTCCAGTTAGTCAATAATCACAAGAAAAACAGCCTCCAGTGTCGAAAATGTTTGGATCTAAATTTTAAAGACTTTCTTCTTTAGCCAGGCGTGTCAATATAATGCTATTGGTGCGTGCGTAAATGTACGTCGCCAAAACAATTACGCATAAATCCCTCAGATGTAAAAGCAGGATCTCTCCTTTGTTCCCAATCTGAAGAGTTAAAAAGAGGTTTTATCTCTGAGTGTCAAGTCGCTGTGAGCAGAGAAATAAAAGCAAACAGAGAGGTTTGACATCTGAGTCGTATTAATGTCAGAGCTCTTCTTGTCTGCAGCGTGGAGATGTTTTTTCTCTGCCTTCTTCACTGTGAATCCGCTCTTTATGGATTTAAGTCGCTTCGTTGTAAAACAAGAATGTTTGACGACCTGTGCGCACACATTTCCACCTGGAAGGTCTGATGGTAAAAAGAAGAAAACAAAGAAAAAATGTAGAGAAGTGCAGAGCTGAAATGAAATCTGTTATTTAAATAATCTGCCACTTTGTGCGCAATAGATCTCATACAAATATAACTTCTGGCTAAAGCTTAAAAACATCGAAAAGATTAAAGGAATTGAAGTTTTTGTTTGTTTTTTTTCAGAAAACAATAATTTTATTTCCTCCATTCTGTCTTTCTCCACACGCCGGACTAAAAGGTACAGTTTACTCCCAGTCCTAATAACTGCGCCCTATTTACAACATAATATAACTTTTTTTTATTTCGTCTCGATTTACCGGATCTATGTCGAGTTTAATAGGTAATAAAAACTTAACAGGCGTTGTAAAAGCCCCGTTTGAGCTTTTGAAAAGATGGATCTCGGCTCTTGACATTATGGAGTTGTAAAGAGGTTTTTCAGGAGGCCGAAATCGAGAAACTATCAAAACATCCTCAAACTGCTTCTACCAAAAACACATAAATGTGACGCTGATCTCCAATCAGCTGGTGGAATTTATTTCAGGATGGAAGTATTACGGCCCTCCGCCGAAAGGTTTTTGTCATTTTGACGTTATTTTATTATTATTTTAGTCATTATTTTTGTATCTGGAGCTCACTTTTTTATTGTTATACACACGCCATTTATCGTTTTTTTTAAATCTAGCTGTTAAATTGGAATTCTGAACTTTCTTTTTATTTTTGTCCTGCGTAATTCAATGCACATGGCAATTTTTTAAATGTAGTTTTTTAAAAATATATGTTTAGTTTTATATCTACACAAACGTTTTTTGAGGTGGATTAATTTTCAAGTATCCAGATAAAATCGGATACATATACAAAGACACACACATACAGAAGGCTTCGTGATTGCAGTCAAGACAATAATGATTGTGTTACGCTTAACATAGGCTAAGCAGAATTTTTGTTTTCAGTAGAGCGTAAAAAGATTATATTCAGACTTTCGCAGAATTTGATAAAACAGATCAGTGTTTGATCTTTGATGTCAGAAAATTACCAAATACAAAACAATGAGGGTTCTAAACATTTACAAAGAAACCTTAGTCCCTCTGAAATCTCTTGTTTTTTGTTTGTTTTTTGTCTCCTGATTTCTGTCTCTTTATTCTTTTCCAACTCTGAACTCTGAGGCTATAAATACAGAGGGCTTACTGTCATGATAACACTTTGTTTTTTGTGTGTTTTTGTGAGCAGGCAGGGATGCAGTTAAGAGCAAATCAGCTGAATTCATTTGTGTTTCCCAAAAGCTTGCTACGCCTCTTCATGGATGGCACCTCTTGATTTTGGCCTTTTTCATTCTGCTGTCATGTATATTTCCAGTTAGAGAAAACAATTTTCAGGTGGCGGGGAAAAAACAAGTAATAATGCAGTTTCAAAGTGGCCGCCTGGCTAACGAGGGTCAAAGTTTTATTCGCACCCTCATCATTCACCAATTACAGCTGCGCCCCTGCGCAATTAAATCTAATTGGAGCCAATCAGGCAGCGCAATGAAATGAAAATATTAACAGTTTGGAGCTCACTATTTGTGCCATCTGAAAACCTGTTAATTCAATTGTCCCACTCAGCTCCAATATTGAGGATTGTAATGCAGATTATCGCATTAAATGTGCCGTAATTTAATTTTGATGGCCAAAGAGACAATTTGATAGTCGGGTAGATTATGGCTCTTCTTAACTGTGTTACGCACATAACTGCTGGGCCACGTCTTTGCGAGTTGGGATGTCTCCTGTAGCCTGCTGCTGGAGAAAAGGGTCGCTGATGCTTTTTTACGCACGAAGGAAGTTGGGACATGTTAAGGATGACAGGAAGAAGAAGAAGACAAAGCAAAGGAAATGAATCTGTAAAACTGGTCTCGGAAGAAATTATTTCATCAGGCAAGAGAAGACAAGAGAGAATGAACCTGCAAACAGGGCAGCAGAGATGCCAGTTTCCGCATCTGTGCCATTTGCGAACAAAACTCCTCCAGACAGGTTCAAAACTTCAAATCAGACACAGAGCTTACGCCCACGAATCAGAAAACGTATCCTGACGCTAAATGGCTGGAGTGACTTTCACTGCACAGCCCAACTCTTAGACTTTTCCCTCTCCTTCAAAATAAAACCGTTCATTAAATGGAATTCGGGATCTCTTTTTCACTCACCATAACACGGGATGAGCGCTCCGTTGTGTCCCCTCTCCTGGTGTAGTTTGTCCTCCTCGGGGGGTGTTTTGCAAGAAGACCTCTGCATGAAGAGGTGGTATTTGCTGAAAGTGCCTTGCCCAGCTGCAGCGGCATCCAATGACTGGCACTCCTGCTGGAAGGGGCTCCGGGACTTTTCTCCGTAAGCCTGACCTTTGTTGGGCAGGAAGGCAGTGGGGCTGTATTTGGTGTCAGTAGCTGGGAATGTCCTAAAGTGGTCCGTCTGGTGATCCCTACCTTGCGCAGCAGAGGGACTATAATATGAATCCATGGATGTCATATCGCTGTATGAAAAGCAGGTCTCGGCGTTCATGCCTAAAAAAAAGAGGCAAGGGGAGAACAAGAGCAAACTTTTCTCTCTCTCTCTCTCCCCCTCTCTCTTTTTCTCTCTGTTGGGAAGGGAAGCGCAGAAACCCCTTCCTCTCCTTCTACCTCGCTCAGACGAAAACACGCACACACTTTAACGCACACACACACATGCATGCACGCAAGGAGACTGCACCCCACACCAGACCGCAGCTGGGTTTGGTTATAAAACGATTCAGATCTTTTCCAGGAACCACTGTCGTTGACCAAACACTCCAAACTCCCCCTCAGGTTTGAGGAGAGTTACACAAACTCCGTCTTTCCTCAGAGGAGGGGACCCAGATCTCCAGCTTCCAGACCTCTCCCAAGTGATTATGCTGATGACATGAACGAGTTAGGTCGCTTATTTGCAATAAGAAAAAAAAGCAGAAGGAAGAAAGAAAAAAGTTAGTAAAATAGGGGCGGGGGGCTTAACACATGACATTAATGTAATTTGGATATGAATGAGTGATGACACTGGGGCGGAGAGGGCGCATTTTACGCTTCATTCGCAATGGTTCATCAAGGGCAAATCATCCATATTCGGCCGATTGTGTTCACAATCCAGCTTCTGAATAAAACTAGGTGCTGGTTTAAAGGAGATATTTCATGTCTTAAATATGACTTGAAACGAATTTTAGAGTCATTTACGTCTTCATTTATTTATTTCTCGCGTAAAAACTCTTCGCAGCCAGAAAAGCGTTTGTGATTTTAGTACAAAATGTTCTAATCTTGGATTATATTTAGACTTCTTGTATTCATAAAACAAGCTTTTTTCAACTATTACTATTATTATTTTGCGATTACTTTTATTTTTGGTCTATGAAAAATCCTTGCACTGTCCTAATTCCCTAATTTCAAATTGCGCTCAGTCCACACAAAATCTCCGAGGGATGAGATGGCAGATATTATTTTACAGCTGTTGTCTGCCATTATTTTCTGTGAAACCCTGTTTTCATGTTTCTGTGGTCGTTTAAAGACGAAACATTGGCAGATTCTGGAAAAGTGGAGAACCATCTGACTATACAGGGCTTCAGAGATCGTGCGTAGAGACTTTAACAATCTAATGCAATAAACTTTCATTTACTTAGCAGCCTACTTTACCTGTTTTTGTTTGTCACAGCAGTGTCATGTTAGTAAAAATAAAGAAGATGTCCAGCACAAAACCAGCCCTCTTATACTTAATGGAGGACAGTAAAGATTCATTATGAACAAAAGAAAACACACTTGTGCATATTTTCTTTTATTTGTTGCCCATAGCTCTATCAGTCTTCAGTAAATTGTTTCCAAAAATTACAATTTCACTTAGATACGAATAAGTTTTTGGATATTTATATTACACACAATTATGTTAGTCCAATCATTTGATTATCATGAATTATATATTTTTTTGCAGATTCTCTTAGATCCAAGCACAAATTAAACATCTATGAAAATAAATGTCAGCAAATGAATGAAAAAATTCTACACATTTTGTTTGCTCAAATGTTTCTCCATGGCACATAACAGAATATCTGTATTCAAATGAATCCTTTAATTAAATCTGTTTAAAAGAGAAGTTTCCATGCTCAAACAGTGATCCATCCTTCAGACAGATGCACTGAGATTTAAAGTAAACACACACAGTGTGTAACTCCATAACTTTAAATGTCTTTGCAGAAACTTTTTTCTGATCTTTTCTTATTTTTGAATCGACAAAATTATAGGTAAACTGCGCACCGTTTGGTGAATCTTCTGGTGGAAGTGCAGATGTGGCATTTTTTAATGATAGAAGATTCATTGCTTCTGTGTCAGGCTGCACATTTTGCAGACACTGAGTAAATGAGCCACTTACGCAGCTTACGAGCAACCAGCAGAAAAAATGACAGACTCACAGCTAAAAGATACATGTGGTTATCTACTGCAACAAAGACACAAACATATTCATACTTTCATGCACACATGGCGGACACATGCACACACAAGCACGTGTGGAAGGGGAAAAAAAAGAAAGCAAGTGAGTGAAAGAGGAGTAGAAATGTGCTGCAGTTACTTGATTGGATTTGAAATTAAGTCCATGAGAATGAAACTTGTACGTCTGATAAAACCTGGCTCACACTCACTGCTGTCCCTGAAGGGGGCAGATAAAATGACTTTACAGCAGTTTATGTTTCATCTCATGCAGTCAAACAAATATCTAATTACTTTGAACTCTCCCTTCATATGTCAGCAGCAGGATTTATGGCAGTGAACCAGACTTAATGATCACTTAGCCAAATTTTCAACCTGCTTCAACTTCTGTCTGTGCTATTCTTGTAGTGAGCTAGTGCTGGGTAACAAATCGGAAAAGCTTCGTGTTTGCAATATTTTTCTGATGTTGATTCAAAAAATTCAGGATACTGTCAGCTAATTAATGAACATTTCACAAGATGAGACTGTGACAGTTTCATCAGGCAGCACTAAGGACACCTGCAGCACTCTAAAGTCCCATATGTACCTGACCATTATCAAATCTGCCTTCATCTGTAGTGTAGCTGCAGGATGTCTGCATTCACTGAACATAAAGCTGGAATATAGCATGCTTTGTGTTACCACTGGCGTGTTCATGCTTGGGCCACAAATATGATTTGGTCTACTTTTATTTCACAGAGAAAAGTGTCCCCGCTTTTACAAACTGTAATTACTTTATTATAAGAACCATGCACAGTCTCTCTCTCCCTTTGGTTTTTACAGGACAGGATGGTCAGACTGAGAGGGACTGTGGTCCTCACTACTAAAAAATGATTTATGTGTCAGTTTTCTGGCATTGTGAGTGAAAGCTTCCTGCTAACAGTAGGCCCACCTGCAGCGAATAATGCAGCTTCAAACACACACAGAGTGAGTGTAGTCACACATGCATGCACACAAAGAAAATCACTGGCGTCATATTTGAAACACAAGTTGCGCACGTCTTTATGAATATTTAGCCAAATTCCTTTAGAAACAAATCACCACTGATGACAGATATAACATTTAAAAGTCATTTACTGTGATGGTTAACAGCTAAATAAAATCATACACTACATCTGCTAGTTTTCAACAATCACGTGATGAAAGTTTCTTCACAATAAAACATTCATTTGATGAAACATATTATGTGTTTTATTACATTTTATTCCACAGACAAATAGACTCACTGGCAACAGAAGAAAAAAAAAAGCCTGGGGTGACATGTAACTCATTGTTTGTTTAGGCATTTTTATATTAATAAATAGTTGATCTGCAGTGGGGTTTTTTTTGCTAAGACAGGAATAAAAAGGGATTCATTATTGTACAATTTAATTTAATTCTCTGTTCAAGGAAGTTTAATTAAAAATCATACAAAGTAAGATATTCCACTGAGGAAGAGAAAATGTCAGCAGACAGTCGACAGCTTCTTGTTAAACACCCCTCGTTGCCGGATACGTCTAAACTATGAGTCTATTGACTCTCAGCCGTGACTGATTTTTTAGGAAGCCCTGTGTAATTAGTTTTATTTGATGAATGTTCCGCCTTCTCAGTGAAAAACATAAAGGCATTGTCCTAATAGCACAACGAGTGAGACTGTTGTCATTGTCAGTGACCTTGAAATGGCCTTTGAGCATGTGCTGTTTTCAGACGCCTTGTGCAACATAAGCAGCCTCACAAAGATATTTGTGAATTGTGGAGGTTAAAAAAAAACACAAGGACACTGGGGAGACATGGAGCCCACATCCTCGCTGCACTGACAGCATTAAACTTTAGCCTCTCCATTTTGGCTTTAGCCTGTGGCAAAGTGACTTGATTGAGGCCTTTGATGGGCAATAATACACCGTGGAGAGACGGCTTTGTTCGGGAATGGAAATGAACATAAAACGGAAAGCGGAACAGGAAGGAGAGAGGCCCACAAGCTGATCTTATTTAATTTCACATAAAAGAGACATTCCATCTTCACAAGGCCCGTTTAGGCACCTCACTGTATGAAAACATGAACTTTCTGAAGATAGTGGGGATCATAGCTCTGTGGACATGCACAGCAGATATTAGTCGTTGTTTAGTAGTTTCTTTCCGAAGCCAAAGCAGCTTAGTCTGAGCCATTCTGAACACACTGCATGTGGCATTATACTTCTAAAAACATTTACTTGAAATAGCATTTCAGTGGCACCAGCCAAATCAGCACTGAGGAGTATTTTGAGCTGCTACCTGGCATAATAATGAGCCGTCCTGCCCACGGAGCAACATCTGTAATTAGTCTCGACCATGTTCTGCAGCGTATCTGCCTGAATGAAAGTCTGCTCTGATGTCATATCCTATTACAACTTTGCCTGTGTAGGACAACAGTACTGCACCAGTGTTGAACTGTTTGATTACTGCTTCACTCAGTCATGTTTTAAAATGTGTTTCAATAACTTCTTATCCTCATTTGCTTTTTCTCCTGTTTATTCCTCTTATGTGGTAAAACTTTCAGCTTTTTTTCCCCTACTATCCTTTGGCTGCAGTCAGTGTGAGCATCGTGTCATGTAGATTGTCAGTTTGTTTTACTTTATGAAAGCCCCGAAAGATTCAACTGAGCCAGTGTCACTGATTTTGGGATTATGAGTGAGGTCATGTGAGAGACATATCAAATGACCTGTTTTGCAGAACAATCAAGACATTAATATTCTTCAAATCCATTTTTACAGTGAATTTGAGCAAAAGAAACATCCCCCTTATTGTGGCCGCTACATCCATCCATCCATCCATCCATCCATCCATCCATCCATTATCTATACACCATTTAATCCTCATTAGGGTCACAGAGGGTGCAGGAGTCTATCCCAGCTGACTTAGGGTGAAGGCAGAGGACACCCTGGACAGGTTACCAGTCTATCACAGGACTACATATAAAGACACACAAACATGTGGTCAGTTCATCAATAATGTAAATGCCTAATATAGGTAATTTGACAAAACATTATCTTAATGCAAATACAGATTCCTGCTTTAATGTATAGATCACATTTTCAGAGCGAATCCAACATTTAACAGGAAGTCTTTTGACTTTGAGTAGAATACATTTTACTGCCAATACTGCTACTTAATTTATCAAAGACACATCGTTGGTGTATTAGCAGACTTCCCAGCATGCATTGTTCTTTTGAGTATTAAAACTCTCCAGTGACCCTTTTATTGGTTTAAAAAAATCATACATGATGAAAGTTCCTTGTTTGTCCTCTGATAACAATTAAAACTACGTTGATGATTCCCTAAATCTATTCACTGTGAAATTAATCGGAGCAGCAAAGGCCACATTGTCTTTGTGAAACTTGTGCAAAAATGTCTTCGGTAGGAGCTACTTTACACTCCCTGTTTTAGCCTTTATACATCAACTATACTGCAGTTGTGGTGACATACGGTAGCTGATGTCAGCCAGCTGTTATGTGTGAAGCTCTGCTTTACTTATGAGAAACTAAAGCTTTGTTGGAACGTGACTACATTTCTGCATTTCATATTTGCTGTATATCATTCAGTTAAGCTCTGAATTGAGCTTCTGTATGAGTGATTGCTGTGGATTTTGGCACAAAGGCCAGCGATAACATGTTGTGTATGTTGATGAATGTGAGAGAAGTAGAACCAGAATTCTGCACAGATGTATGAATCCTGCTCTCTGAATCATAGAATATGTGTGAACCACGGATCATAATGGCTGCTCTGATTTACAAACAGACACATGAATGTGGATTTTATTGTACGATTTGTGGGAAAATGTCAAAGTAGCCTTGAAAGAAAAATACAAAATAGAGGTTATATTCAGGGTTTTGTTCTGAAGTGAAATGTTTTCTGCGTTGTGTGTCTGTAATTAAAACTGCAAACTGGTGTAATTTATATTCACATGCATCTATTTAATAATATTTCAAAAGCAGTGAAGAAGCAGAAGTACGGAACTCTGTCGAAATTGAATATCAGTTGTCTTACATGACCTTCATTGTCTGACATTATTTTTCATAAACACTCAGAAAACTAAAAACCAGCTCAATTTCCACCAATTTGTGTTATTGAAATCACACTGACATCAAACATGCAGTCTGAGATTAAACAAGTCTTGTGTTTGCATTTTCTTGGACATTTATCAATCCAAAGATCAATGAGAGCATCATGTGTCTCCTTCACAATATCATCTTTCTATCCAGGCAACACAACTCACTGACTATACTGTTGCTTTGTTCACATGCAAGTAAAGTTGTGCGATTTCTGTTGACTTTTTTTGAATGTATAAATTCTCCTTCTCTGTGTCCTTGCAGGGCAACACACCTGCAGGTTCCCACATTGACGGCCAGTCCGAGGGTTCTTCTGGGTGAAGATGAGCTGATGGTCGGCCTGCAGCAAGAGTTTATGTGCTGCTTTAAATTGGTTTCACATGAGCGAGGGACTGAACTGCGTCAGCAGATTTTCTGATCAAATTAAAGGAAGAAAGGAGGAAAAGCAAAAAAATGGCTGCATTTAAATTGAATTTAATAATAATATAAAAAGGCTCGAGGAGGCAAACAGAGAAAGAGCGTCTCCTCTGGTGTATAATCTTGATGTTCAGACCTCCATGTTGGTCGGTGCCAGCGAAGCATCTGCTGGACTCCCCGTGGTGGAGTTTTAAATATCTGGCACCTTATGTCAGGTTCAGAGGTAACAGGTAAACCCACAGAGGACTCCACTGTTTCTGCTTCATAAGCTCAGAATGTATTTTCCAAGCATCTTTGCATGGTTCAGTAAAATATACATCTGATATAGACAGTGGAGTGATCATTTGTATCTCAATAAACTGCTTTTTCTTTTTTCAGTTTTCGTACGTCCTGTGCAGTCTCTTTTTCTCAGCCTCCTGTGTTTTGGCATGCGTCTGTGTGCACAGTATCACTGCATATATGTGTGCTGAATGTGCATGTCAGTGCAGCACAGTATGGATTTACTTCAGGGCTATTATTTTCCATCTGCCTTCTTTAAAACACCTTGACTTCTGTGCTCTGCAAATCTTGTAGGAGGCCTGGAGATTGTGCCCAGCCCATCCGGCCCCACAACATACACAAAATCCACAGATAAAAGTTTATTAGGATCTGGAAAAATGTGTCCCATATGCGACTACCTCCAGAATCTGGTGTTGATCTTGGGATTCCTCCTTTACTGATATGATCGGCTGAGAGAATTATCCTGCTTCATCAAATTCAGAGCACACCCAGCTGGCACATGAAGCACGCAATGCGGGAAGATGTGTGCATCTGTGGATTTCCTGGTCGAAGGGTTAAAGTTAGAGTTAACAGATTGCTGATTATTGCAATCAGGTCACCTCTGGAAGATATTACCGATCTAACCGAGTAGTTTTATTTGAAAATCAGGGTGTGACAGTGTGTCTTACTGGCCCGAATGGTTCACTGTCCACTGCAAAGTTCCCACACTGACTTTTGCATATGAGAAGACGGTTCATTACTGACCTCCGTGCGTTTAAGCATAAAGGTTGAGAAAAACATGCAGGCCTGCGGTGAAGTGTTGAGCTGCTTACAAGCTGCTAATTGTTCAGGTTTAGCAGTGACCTTATTATGCTGTTTGATTTACAAGTGTTTCACGCTGAGACTTAAGCTCTAAATGTGTGCAATCTTGTCGAATTTGAGAGGGTGGGTGGACGTTAAAAGCCATTTGAGAGAATTATTGTAATAGAATGAGGATTTTATTTGTTTTCTAGTGAGCAGCGATGAATTTGGATTTGACAAAATCACATTACATTCAGTGGATACTTTTGTCTAAATTCAATTGTAATAGTAGACTGACATATGTAGGGGAGGCGCCACCACTTGAGCTACCTTCACAGTAACAACAAGTCTCATGCTGCATTGCGACCAGCTGTTTGTGTCTCCGAATACGTAAAAAGTTATTATGAATGTATGAGATAGAAAAGAGCTGCTGTCATTAACCAAATTCTTGACTATTTAACAGTCGACCACTGGTATTTAAATGGCTGGTTCTGGACATATTTGGCAACCTCTCCTGCCTAGCATGTTGCCCCTTCCTATAATTTAATTCCCAAGAGCAACTGTACTGGCTTTGCTGGGCAGAAAGCTCTTATGGAGGTCTTCATTTGGCTTTTACAATCTCTGGAAACCACGGCCACAAATATGTCCGCAGGGCTCCTTGGAGGATAATGACACCCGGACGTGATGGTTGCACATTTGACAGCAACAAATGTGATGGAAGGGTTTCAAAATGTGCTACTGTACCCATTTTTGAGGCCTGGGTGACTTATTCGCTGCAGGATGCTGTTAAAAACAATAAATGGCATTTAAAATGGTTGCCAACTAAGTCATTCATTTACTGTAAGTCATTTCAGAAATAACTGAGGTATACCAGTACTGAAAATTAGATTTTTTCAGTTAGTGTTTAGTTTAGTAAGAAAATCCTGGCATTGTCTGGATACATAAGATGCTCTTAATGCTGTCATTATTCCCCAGCATCAATTAATCTGCAAAATTCATCTTAAAAGTCAACTAATGAGAGTTCAAATATATTGCGTGTTGGAACCAGGCAGTGGATACATGTGATACTAATGTGTACCAGTATGAAGAGACTTCAGAAACGCCGCACTGGCACCTTACCCAGTCCAAACCACTTCTGAGAGATAATGTTGTGCAAATAGGTTGCAGACCCCAATCTACAGGGCACTGTATTCTGAATAAATTACACAAATGTGCAGTAATTTGTTGTCTCCCTCCCTACCACCCTGTCTTTGTCCAAATGCTGAAGTGTTGGTTGATGCTGTCAGCTTTTTGCTTCCATTGCCTCTTTTTTCACTTCTTGTTTCTCACACTGAGCGTAGTCTGTCCCTTTTATTCTTCCAAATTTATACTCAATATTTAAAAAAAAAAAAAAAAAAAAAAACAGTTTAGGGCTTTCTAGACAGACAAGAAAGCTGGTTGTCGTCAAATCTGTCAGTTGCGTTAAACTCTGAGTCACTTCCAGTATATTGTGTTAAAGTCTGGAAAACCACCGAAGGGAAGCTGCTGCCAAAAATAGACTTAACTTCTCATCATTCTTTAAAGATGAGGTTGATTTTCACTGACAGCCAATGACGCCAACTGTCTTCAGTTTGGTCACAGTACACAGATATTTTTAAGGTCATTAACTGGAGCTCTGCTGCCTCAAACTAACCTCAACCTTGTTACTAAAGTTTCAGCCACCATGAAACTCAAAAGTGAAAGCTGATATAAAACCATAATGTATCTGGATGGGTTTTATGAGGTTTTGCAACTGATTTGTTTCAATAGCAAATAGCTTATTATATCAGAAACCCTTATTGGTTTATAAAAGGCTAGTCATATGAAACATGGTGTGTTGGGAATAGGATTAACCGCTGATTTTCACATTTCATATGATATTTAACATTTAAAATTTAAGGTTGTAGTGCTACTGAAGGGTTTCTTTTGCTCTGGGGAGTAAAAATGAACAATTACACAATTTGTAGCAACTGCAACCTATGGAATATGTGTGAATGTAATATTAGAAAACAGTTATTTTATCAGTCTCATGAATCTACATTTTTAGTTCCTTGTATTTTTTTCCTTTATTTTGCCAGTTTCTTCACCAGTCACTGTTTACTTCAGCAGTACGCTATCCCATGATGAGCAGGTACTCAACCAGTCTGAGCTGATTCACTGCTACTAACCACACCTAATTTCTTCAGTTTTGGCCACATACTGCTAATTAAAGCTAACAAATAGATTTCAGCGGAAAATATAATTTTCGTCAATGAGATTTTCATTAATTAGGAGGTTGATTTTGCAAGTACCTTCATATTTAATTTTCCCCTATAATAAGAGCTTCTGGTCATTAAAGAATTCTTCAAATTTTCATGGTTCTTTAAGCAACCCAAACAGTCAGATGTGTGCCAGGCATGATGACATTTCCAGTGTCATCCAACTATTTAACCACAAGTGGAGTTCTAGTCCTGGTCCTAATGTAAAAGTCTTAATTCTATTCCATCCATTCTAACCTCTACACTGGATTGGATAGTTCCTAGTAGCAATTAGGTTGTCTGCAAAATGTATTTTGCAAACCACATTAGTTGTTGAGCTGAATGTCAGGACATGGGACCTAAAAAACTACACTTCCCAGAATGCACTGGTAGCAGCAAGGAGGGACCTGACACCTGGTGCTTGACACCTGATCAGTGAGCACTGATTTAGAGCACCTGGGAAGTACTCAGGGGAGCTCAGCCAGTCTGGCAAACAATCTTCAGAAGAGAGACACGAGGAAAGAACAAAGAAGAGCCAAGTCCACTCATGGATTCAGTCCAAAGATGCCAATGGTTGGTGAAATGTTTATTTGCTTTTTTTTTTTTTTGGTTATTTGAAATGTTTCTTTATATGGCCAAGTGTATGTTAACTGCACTGTTTGATTGGTTGATTTAAATGGTTAAGAGACTAATATGTCAAATTTTTGGTTCTGTGTTTGATGTTATGAATGTTGTTTCTCTGTCTTTAAAGGTTTACAACCTATTGAAATACTCTGACCAACCAACTAGAAGGAAAATAAAGTTTTGAGTTGGAAATTTAAATTGAGTTGTCCTTGCGTCCTTTGGAGGGAAAGAGAGGTGGACTTGACATTAGTCATACATGTTATCTGCACAAACAGAGATCGTGGGACCTGGCAACTTATCTTTTAAGTAACTGGGGTTCAATATCAATAAAATGTTCAACACAAAGCAAAATTTTGGTTAGTGCTGTTTGCTGTACAGAAAAAGATTAAATACAGAATTTCTTCTAGTAATAAGCTTCTTAATAAAAACAGAAAGACTGATGTATTCTAGTAGCCTTCACGTTTTGGAGATTTACAGTGTGCAGTAGCATATAAAAAGTGTTTTTATGTTCCTACAGTCCTCATATTGTTGTCCTGTATATGACTGTCACAGGTAAGCACTCATGAAGAACATTAGGCGTAAATAAAAAGAAGCTTTCTCTCTTGGTTACTGGTCAGGTGCCATGCTGTTATGTATTGGTATGTATTAATTTTGTACAGCTGTGTTTTGAGCTTTCTGGCATAGAAGATTCTCTGAATGCTTAAATTGCAAAATGCAGTGAAAATTCATAGATTTAGTTTATTGCTGTGACACTTGCTTGTGACTTTTCACTTTGTTGGAAAGTTTTCCAAAGTGGTGTATCAATTTTTGATGTGTTTTCTGAGACAGTGACAGAGGTGTGCTGCCATGTACTTCACTTGACTGGATGTGCATGTTCAGCTCTTCAACTGATCCACACTGGCTCATGTGTAAGCAGCAAAAAGGAGAAAGATAAATAGGTAGTGGTGAAAAACTCCTCAAACAGGAGTCCAGCAAAGGAAAACAGCCCAGACTCTCCCTCCACCGGAGCAAAGCCACATTCTCTGCAACGATGTCGCTGGGATAAAAGTTGACTGTGATCTTCCAGCTCAACCTCTGACCCAGACAGTGTTTTGATTAGAGAAGGCAGCATCCTGTGCATCCTCAGCTTTTAATCTCAGAGACTCAGTCAGAGCTGAACGGGGTGTGTTGTTGGAGGGCCGCAGCAGACCCTCCTGTGTTTATTTTAGTGGGCAGATAGAAGTCTCGCAGCAAGGTGCTTGCTGTCATCGCTGTGACCTACGAACTCGGGCCGCCGGACATCTCCAGGACTCCAGGGACCAGGACCACAGCAGCATGTGGGACGCTCAGTGAAGAGGTCAAAGGGCAGAGCTGCTGCTGAACATGTGCACAGATGGCAAGAAGTAGTCTCACTGAATCTTCTTGGCTTAATAAAACCCAGGTTATGGTTCTTGTATATGTGAGCTCCTTTATGATTGTGTTCTGCTCGCATGAACTGGATACAAGTCAAAGTCAAGTAGATCTGATCTTCATATGGTTAACATACGCATGCAATTGTACATAAGATTATAGGTTTCATTGTTAAGTCAATTCATTTATTATTTGTAAAACACAATCAAAAAATCTTTGTGGGGAAACAAGATGGCAGCAGTTTCAAAGAGTGTTCTGCATGTCTGTGTAGATTCATCCAGGTCATGGAAATCCCATGAGCTACACTAAAAAGCAACTGGACTTGTCTTTGAGGTTTTTGAAGACATTTAACCTCCCATCTAAGAGGCTTATTTGATATTCTTTCAATTCAAGAACCTAAAAGAAAAGTCCAGTTGCTCCTATGAGTTTTCTGTATAAACCTTCGTACAGTCCCATAGAGTGGTGCCATACAACAACTCTGTGGTGCTTCTGAATGAGGTTGAATTTTTTTATGACGTTTCAGCTTGGTTTAACATTCATGAAGTCACATTAAAATATTTTATGTGGCATCTACATGTGCTTCAAGAGCCCTTGGTGGCAGTTTACTGACAACAAGGGAATGCAGATGTGAACGCTCCCCATCTGGCAGAATGAACTCTGAAACTCTTTAAAAAGAAATAAAAAAAAAAACAAATGAGACTCTGATTTGTCTTTTTTTCATTCATAACTGGAAGCTGCTGTTTAGATTTAGATTAGATTTCACATTTACCTCAAGACTTTCTGCATGTACGTGGCCATTTTATTTTTAGCATGGCAATAGTTGCAGTCTCACTGTTGATTGGCTGCACAAGTGAGACACCACTACATTTTAAGATTTAAAGCCAGTAAATGCCATCAGAAATCCTGCTTGAGAGGCACCATGAGGAGCAGAACTTCCCCCCCCCCCCGCCAAAGGTACAGTCTATGCTTTATAGCAGTGAACGTTTGAGGCTTATATCTGAAAATAGTTATGGAGATTATGCTGCGTCATAAAAATGTCAGTTCAGAAACTGGTTATTGCTGCCTCAGGAAATCCTCATTTTAGCTACAGTGTGTATTATCTTCTCCATCTATCACGTCCAAGATGAAGCAAGCATTTGATGAGAGACGCTGGACTGCAGCAATAAATGCTTTACCGCAGATTTATGGTTTTCGTGTGTCCTACCTTTGTGTCTGATACCTGACTCACAAAATATTAAGAGACGCAAAAAGGGACGACAATCACACATTTTTTTTCTATTTGAACAATAATAATCTATGAACAATAATACTTTCTTTGTGTTTGTAAAAGCTTTGAATGAATGCATAAACTCTGCATCTGTGGACAGTTTTTAGGTTGTTTATTTATGCAAATATTTCTACTTTGTCCAATAAAATTCCAACTTCCAGCGCTGTCACGGATGGCTGCTTGCCAGAGTTGCTCTTTGTCATTGTGCCTCTTTTAACTACTTTTTACTATTTATTATTTTCCACTTTTCTTTAGTTAAATTGTTTTCTTGTGCTTGTGTCATCTTATTTTATTTTTCTTATTTATTTTAATTCTTATTTTTTCTAGACACTTCACACACTTAAGACATTTTACACACTTAAGATACTTCACACAAACATTTTTAGAAACTTGCATTTTGTACTTTGTATTCTTTGTTATTTCTGTTTTATCTATTTTATATCTTATCTTAAAATGGCAAGATGACATCTTGGATCTGCTCTGTCACAAGAATAAACAACAAATACATATTTAACAATTTAACTGTTCAGTAGCCAAATTACTTAGGATCAAGGCATACATCAAAACATATCAAATGTAAACTTTAGAAGTCACTATTAATTAAACACTTTTGTTCCTATTTACTGATTTGACATCAATTTTGAATCAGCTGAGCTCGTCTATAACGGGAGTGTCTGACGATGATGGGTTATTGTGTATTGTTGAGCTACTGAGACATCAAGCAGTGAAAGAGCACTGATGACCATTGGTGACCTTTTTCTGCAAAGGTCAGCACCCAGAGAAAACAGAGAGCTCACTCACTGGTCTAATATCCCGGAATGTCCTGGAAAAAAAACATCCTTTCAAACAAGGTCTTAATCAGAGTCATGTTCTTTATTTAATTTGAGATTCTCGCAGACGCAGATGTGTCCTTTCTTTAGCTGGTCGTTTATTCAGTTAAGGAAGTTTGAGGACTCATACAAGAATGAATGGTTACTATTTTGGCTATATGCAAAGTTTTTCATAAAGCTTTTCCTTGTGTCCATTCAGTCATTTTAAGATTTTCTAATGGTTTACAGCACAGATGTGAAACCACTACACATAGACAAAAACAAACGGTCCTTACATTCAGAGGTCGTAACCTGCACATGTCCACAAATCTGTTTTTCTGTGTTCATATTTGTGTTGCAAATATTGCCTTGTATGCGAAACTAACTGAAATAAAGAATAAAAAGGCAGGGATTAGTGTATTCTCTTTAAATGTTGCACTCAATATTTATTTTATGTTTATTCTTTCACCGTGTATCATCCCATGTGCATGCATTAGTGAGACATGATATCAAAAATAATGCAAACTCATCTACTAACTGCAGAACTAAATCGACACCTCAGCATCAACAAAACCGAGCATTATGAGCTCACAAATGGCTGATTTCATTAGGTTGCTCAGATAACACTGCAATTGTATCTTACACATGCATCGTCGCTTCTTAATGTTCAAATCTTAACAATTTTGTTTAAGTAGCAGGTGTTTATTAGTGGTGATTGTGCTGAGGCTATCAAACATGAGCAACAACAACCTGTAACTTATTAAAAAATGTACTGAACAATTTTATATACCCCTTGTATGCCTTAGAAATTGAATAATAGAATTATTTTTTAAAACTCTGGTGGTGTTTTATCTTCTGCAGCATCAGTTAAGTGACTGTTCATCCGCTATTGATTAAATGTGCCACTTCTTTGACCGTGCCTCAGTTCATCTAAGGACACGCTTTAAAGCAAGGATCCATTATTAAAAACATGCTTTTTCTGCATTAGTCAAGACAAAATGCCATTGTGTTCTTATTTATTTGCAGTATTGCATTAACTTTTCCTGATCTTTGTAGTGCCGCATCTTCTTGGAAAACATTGCTTTGCTTGAATTGTAATTGATTAATTACATTTTCAGTGTAGATCTCAACAAAAGAAACCAAACAACAGTGTTTTTGTAAAAATTGTTTCTGTTTTTCTTCAGCAATTTTGAAAATCTTTCAGGCTCGGTATTTTAAATCAAAGGCCAGATTAAGGAAATTAACTCTAAATGATGCTTTGATACAAAATTGAAATTCATCAATGTGATACGAATTACATTACCATTGTCATTTAATGCATCATTTTGCCAGTGGTGTGATAATATATGCATTACTACCACTATAAGGTACTTCCAAAAGTGCTAGAACTGCCACAGGTCATGATTTTTGCAAGCATGATTCATTTGGTTTCTGTGGTCCAGCCACGTCCTTGGAGATATTTCAGGTTCTGCCATGCTGGCAACAAAGCCCCGTTCATCCTGCTTCAGGGTGACCAAGTGATTCCAATTAAAGCTGCATGTGTTGTTTACTGAGGCTGGGGTCGTGCAAGTCAAACACAAAGGAGTCTGATCTCACAAGTAGAGAGCAGAACCTTGGATCGCTCTGACTTGAGTCTGTTGAGATAAACACTGAGATCCATTGTCTTACTTTTTACCAGGTGGCTGATCCACTCTGTCTGCACTACGAGACCTTTCAAATTTTACAGTATGTTTGTGCTGTATATATGTTTTCTAATTGATTTCCCAAACTAAATATAAACCGCATACACACAACTACAGCTTATAATATCAGCAGTGCAGTGCATATATACAGTCTTGCTTGCCTGACATCAGCCTTTGCTCTGGAAGAGAGAAAACAAGCCCGAACAGAGCAACTAAACTCAAACACTGTCAGCAAATCAATCAGATCAAATTGAAGGCGACTAGGGAAAAACCAAGACAAATTAATTTGTTTTAGTATGAAATGACATCCGCTGACTGAAAGAGAGAGGTGACCAGTGTGAGAGGGCAGAGGAAGGAAAGGATAAATGAGGAAGTCGAAGTGCCCGAGGACATAAACATGCACAGCACCACTGTTCCCTCTAAGCTGCGCGCGTGCGCAATTGCGCACTGCTGACACGGTCTCCGCGCACAGAAAATCTGCGCTGCGCACAAAAAAAAAAATCCAACCTAAATTGTAAATAAAACAAACACGTAACAATTCATTCTGTGCTATTTTTCAGTGTGAGTCAGTGAGTGACCGGTGACTGGCTGCTGCAGCCAATGATGCGATTCACATATGTATTTACCATAGACTGTATATAATGGTATTTACGCAGCTAATCAACGTCAGGCGTCCTTATGTACAGCCACCGTTGTTGTCATAGATATGAATGAGTAGATAGGACACGCCCCTTTGAGCTGCGTGCTACTGCGAGGCTAAGCTAGTGGGAGCAAAGTTTCAGTGCATTCCGTTGATGTAGACGGCGTGAAAACGGAAACAACAAGAATGCCGGCTCACTGTGCTGCATACAATTACACACTGCGTCGTACGATTGAGACAAGGAAACTTGGAATGACTTTTCATAGGTAAGAATAGTTTTTGGCTCTTTTTTCATTATGAAATCTTGTTGAGAGCTTCCAGTCTATGAGAGCTAACTAGTTAGCCACTAGCAAAACGCTAAGGCGAGCTAGCAGCTTGACAACCAAATACCAGACGATTAAAAGTAGCTGTAGTATAGTTGTACAAGCAGTAGTAGTAATACTAAAAGTACAAGCAGCAGTAGTAGTATAAACAGCTGTTAGAGTCGTAGAAGTAGTATCAGCATTTGTAATAGTATTACAAGTTGTAGTAGCAGTGCCAGTATCAGCAGCAGTAGTGAGTAGTCACATTGCTATTACTACCACCAATACTACCAATAGTAGTTATAAAGCCTAACTCATGTATATCCAGATTACCATCTATGTTCTTCCTCCAAACCCATTTTATGATTGGGATTACAGGCAGTTCTTTAGGACTGCTCTCAAATAATTGAAATGTTACTAAACAAGGTTATACTTATCAAATTAAATAGCTCTTGTCTCCAGTATATTGGCAAATTTGGTTCTTTGTACTTAATTTATTAGCATGATTTCTTTTTAATATGTTGTGTACAGACTTAATTACTTCTCTGTCTACTTTTCTTACTCCATGTAGGTTTCCCAGAGACTATGGGTTGAGGAGGAGGTGGAAGTTTGTCGGCTTAGACCTGGTGTCATTCCATCAGTGTTAAAGTTCCCGGCTCATCTTGGAAGAGTACGTGCCAGAAAGACCACGACCAAGCAGCCTTGAGATCTTAGGCAGCGTCTCCCTGAGGTGGGTGTCGACAGTGTTCACAGTCAGGTCTGTGGTAATCCCGTCAAAAAACAAAACAGAAAAAAATCTAGATTATAAATCAACATGTAACCAAAGCACTCTGTGTATAATGCCATAGTATAGGATGTAGTTCAGAAAATGCCAAAGTATAGTATGCTTTACTCAAGAATAACATAGTATGGCCTGTAGTTCATAGTACAGCATGTTGGCAAGAAAAAAAAAACATAGATTATTATGTGGTTCAAAAAGCGCAAAATGATAGGATGTTGCCTAAAATTGTCATGTATGATATGTGGTTCAAAAAACGTCATAGTGCAGTATATTGTCATAATAGTATGTAATTCAAGAAAACATCAGAATATAATTTGTCATCTAAAAAATGCCATAGAATAGTAATTTCATTGCACAAGTAAAAGTATAGTAACTTTTAAAACTGTTCGAATTCTTATATGTTGCTAAAAAAAACAAAAAAACTAAAACAAAAAAAGTCACAGTAATATGTCAATTAAAAAAGCCTATAGTATAGCGTGTCGCCCAACAAACATCATAGTATAGCATGTCGCTCTAAAAACGTCACAGTATAGCCTTTAGTCCACAGCTGTCAGTAGGTGAGGAGCAACACAAAAAGCGTCCAAACGCTGGTTTCCAGAGGGTTAGATGAGAATTTATTTGAAAGAGTAAGTTTACAACAACACAACATGTGAGGGGGTTAAAAACAAATGGGTGTTAGTAAAATAAAAATAAATAAACAGAACTAAAAGTGAACTTCATGTTGACATTGATGGGCATTCCAACCAGGAACAAAGTAAAAGATAATCAATACGAAAAAAACTCTTCCTGTTCACCTCTTAAAACCCAAAAACACACCGCAGTAGCACCCTAAACTAAAACTACCAATGGGTTCCCTGTTTTCCTTTGTGAACAATTCAAAGGTCCCTCTCTATCTCCCCACACATCCACCAACCACTGGAACACATCTCCAAAGTTCTGCCAGGCCAGCTCAGCTTCCCCTCAGAAGAAGTGCTGCCAGATGAAGGAACCTTTTGAGAGGCAGCTGGCATCGTGATTGGACTGTACTTTGGTCTGTTCCAATCCAGCTTCAGCTCCAGAGACGGCAGGCGGGACGAGTCAACGGAGGCCGGGTGGACGAAGGCATGCAGCTGAGTACAATACAGAAAACAACAGAGGAGGAGTGCAGGGCCAGAACAGAGTAGCATCTTATGTCTCTTAGAAAACATCATAGTATAGAAAAAACGCCATCATATACATCTTATATTGTACAAATAACGAGTCAAAGGAAAGAGACATACATTGTAGAATTGTAGTAATTGTGGGCTGACTGGCCTTGGCAATGGTTGTCGGAATGTGAATAACACTGACCACACCTCACAGAGGTTATAAGCTGAGGCAACATCAACCACCACCAGAACTGAAGAAGCCTCTTGGATGAGTGGTGAAACGTCTTCAAGGAACCTTCTTAAAGTCCAGTTGGATTGATTTAAACAACTTTGGATGACTGATTTACTGATTATCAGTATTTTATTTTTTACTGATTTACGGTAATAAATACATTTAAAAATGGTGCTACTTTGGCTCTGAACCTTTATCTACCTGTGGTCGCTCTGTCTTCTGGAGTGATTTGATTGGTTATACGTCACGAATAAAACTCCTTTAACTTAACATCTGTAAACAAAACAAAAACATATCAACAAAGTTTTCTGTTAGAGTTTGTGTTCTTCTAAGTTTAACTCCAAGATTTTAAATACTTTCATTTACTGCAACTGAATATCTACTCCAAATGTCTCATTAATAATCATGATCAGCCTTAAAAACCCACAAAACACCCCTCTATACTCGACCACAATTAGTACAGTCCGGTTCCCCCTTCTATAAATCTGCTTGGAATCGTCCACTTCCTGTTTGTCAAAGTGGCCTTCTACCTGGACAGGTTTTGTTGGAGCTCATGCAACAAACATTTTGGGTAACTGCACTTTAATATGGATGGATGACACTGAATTAGAGTCTGTTTTCATGAGACTGAGTTAAGATGTGTAGCTCTGTCATTAAGTAGGAAATTATTTCTCAGAATTCACAGAGAAACTCTGAAATGTTTGCTAGGTTAGCGTCCCACATGTTCTTTGGCTCAGCTAAAGCTAACTCTCTCCAACTTCTGGATCTCTTGAGTTGCTTGTCGTTAAAATATCTTGCTATAGGTACTGAAGCTCAGAAAGTCTGAGATGTTTGTTCAGAGTAAGCTCATTCTCAAGTCTTATCTGAACTCTTTTGTTTGAACTTTCCCTAAACTTAAGAGTTAATGACAGAGCAGCACATCCAGACTCAGTCTCATTTATGTAGAGATTAAACTTCAGTGTCATTCATTGATGTTAAAGTGCAGTTTTTCAAATGTTTGTTGCACATGCTCCCGACCAAACCAGTCCAGGTGGAAGACCATGTGAAGAGAAAGCTCCAGAGGATGAATATCACACATTTACGTTGGAAATAAATGTCCTTTAATTAGACATTGTCATGCAAAAGTTGGATTTCCCTTTAATGATGTTCAAATCTTTGTTGAGTGCTTTGTTGATGTTGGTTTCTAAATGTTTTCTGACACTCGGCCCCAAAGATTAAAACCTTTTGCGGCTCACAAGCTGCAACAATTCACACATTATCAACTATCTTTCTGACTAAACTAAGATAAAAAGTGAAGAACTGCCTGATTAATGCATCATGAATGTAAATCTTTTTGGTTTTTATGACAGTAAACTGAATATATTTGGGTTTGACATTTTATAAACCAAAACAAGAAATGAATTACTGGAGAAAACAATCAACAGATTAATGGAAAAAGAAAATGTGTTTTTCAACATATATGGCTGAATTACTCCAACATTACAAGATACATACAATTTGAATTCAATTTTATTTATATAACGCCAAATACAGGTCAGATTGTCTCAAGACACTTTATATTTTTTGTCATATTTAAAATATGATAAAGTAAGAAATTTAAACCTCTTGACTAATCCAATTTATTATTTGGTTTTTAAGAGACTAACCGACAACTAAAATAACTTTCTCCACTAAAACTAATAAACATGAGGTCAGATAGAAGGAACAGTTTTAAATACTGCAGTGCCACGATGACGAGTAAAGTTTGTCAACAAAAACTAAATCTGCTGGTGGATTCCATTAAAGTCCTAATAAATGATAATAAAGTGTGATACTAAAAGTTTGTGGTGCTAAAAATGTCAGAGTAAAGTTGACCTTCTTTCATTTCTCTGGAGCCGACTCCATGGATTTTGTGGATGGTGGTTAAAGACCTGCTCTTCTAGTCGTCTTCCTTCTAGTCGCTGTAAAAAGTCACTCTACCCGCCCGACTTCAACACCTCTTCATGACAGCTTGTTCTGCCGCCGACCTGGTGGAAACTCCAGAAACTCGGGAAAACCCGTGGAGACCCGAAGAACTCGTGGAGACTCGAAGAACTCATGGAGTGGGGGAAGGTGTGGTGGGTGGTGGAGGGAGGTGGGGGAGTAGAGGGGGGAGGCCGCCACCCAACTCCCCGCCTACTCTCCGCCCTGACTCCACCCAGACTCCGCCTTGGCTCCACCTATGTGGTCACTTGAGGAACTACGATGCCAAAGGGACGACGAATTTATTTCTTTTCATCTGATCTGTAGCTCAGTGAGTTAAGGATTTGCCTATGGAGCTGCAGGTCGCTGGTTCAAGACCAGACCCTTCTTAAGTTTTATCAAAATTCTAACAAAGACAAACAAAGAAAACTGCCAGTGGCGGGTCTCGAACCTGCGACCTTCCACTTGGTAGTCCTCTTCTTATCCTCCTGAGCTACTCGCTCAGATACTAATTCTTCTTTTTTTTGCGCATTTATCATCTATTTTTTGCCATTTTCGAGTTTTTTTTTAACTTGAGTCTCGACTCGACCGTTTTTTTCAGGAGGTTGGACTTCAGCCTTTGCGCTGGAGGGTTGAACCCTCAGTTCCAAGACTTTCCAAAGCCTCCAGACCTCCCGAGTCCTCAGGACCTGAGCTTTCACACAGTCTGAGGGCTGAAATTTTCTAAGTCCCACAGTAGTTCTCTGTTAGATTTAACTTTCAGACAGTCCAAGGACTGATATCTTCTAAGTTCCTGAGTAGTTCTCTGTCAGTTTGAACCTTTCCACAGTCTGAGGACTGAAGTTCTTGAGTAGTTCTCTGTTAGTTTGAACCTTCAGACAGTCTGAGGATTGAAATTTTAAAAATTTCTCAGTACTTCTCTGTTAGTTTGAACTTTCTGGTTAACAGAAGCCTTAAAACTTGTGACCATGAGTCTTGATTTCACATTTAGACCATCCATCTGAGTTCTTCTCAGACCTTCACCTGTGGGTTTTTTAGAAATCCTCAACAAACTTTGATTCTCTTCACTGAACAGTAAAGTTTGTGGAGATCAGAAGGTAACATTAGTTTGATAAATGCCTTCAACTACTAGTAGACTTTATTTGGAAAGCAGTTTTCTGAAATGAGCACTTAGTAAATCTGTCCACAATCAAACCAAGAACATAGAAAGAGGAAATGTTTGAAGAAACTTGTTTTCATTTCAGACTAGAAAACACTTTAAGGCCTTCATCTGTTTTTGCTGTTTTTGATCGTTTTGTCTCTTCTGTTTAATTTGATCTTCTAAAGTCTGACTGGTGTCTTTTCAAATGTTTTGTCTTTAGTTTGATTCTTCTTAAACGTTTAGTTTTGCTCTTTTCTCACCTTTTATTCTTTTCTAATGTCTGATTTGATTTCCAAATGTTATGTCTTTTTAATGTTTAATTGTTTTTTCAAATGTTTTATCGGCTTGTTTGAGTTTTTTTTCCTTTCCCAATATTTAATGTTTCGATTAAATCTTTAAGGTTTTTCTTTTTTAATGTTTTACCACCTTTTAATGTTTAATTTTCTTTTTAAATGCTTCATTGTATTTTCTGTTTAATTCCTATTTGAAGTTTTATTGTCTTTAAGATGTAATTTTCTAATTAAGCATTTAATTTTTTAATTAAATGTTTTGTCTTTTTTAAGGTTTAATAATCTAATTAAATGTTTTGCATTTTTTAAAATGTTTAATATTCTTCTTGTTTAATTGTATTTTTTAAATGTTTAATTATTGAAAATATTTTATCTGTAATTTTTAATATTTGTATTTTAAAAATTTTGTTTAATTTCATAATGACATTGACAATAGAGTTAAACATTAAATACAATTAAATTATATTAAACAGACAAAATATTGAATTAGATAATTCAACAAGATACATGTCATTATGAAATTAAACAAAATTTTTAAAATACAAATATTAAAAATTACAGATAAAATATTTTCGATAATTAAACATTTAAAAAATACAATTAAACAAGAAGAATATTAAACATTTTAAAATATGTAAAACATTAAAACATTTAATTAAAAAAATAAATGTTTAATTAGAAAATTACATCTTAAATTACATCTTAAATTTGTTAAATCTTTTTACTAATCAAACTTTTTAAAAGTTTTATTGTATTAAATTTTTTTCCTTTGATTTAATTGCTTTTTGTTACATAGTTTATTTCTTTAGTCTTCTTTTTCTGTCAAGATTTTAACCCCAACCTTAAAAATGAAATAAACCCTTAAATCACAATGAAAATACTTCTGTCACAATCATGAGTTAGTCAGTTATTCAGTTTATCAATTCAACTTTATTTGTTTAGCACCTTTTACACAGATGACAAAACTAAACAAGCAAAGAGAAAAAAAACTATGCTAAAACTATGATTAAAACTCAAAAACTTTAAAAAAAAAAATAAAAAAAAAAAGATTTAACATGGTAATAAAATATGTTGTGTCCAGGGGATGGAGGAAGTTTATTGAAGTCATCTTGGGCTCACAGATCACTTAAAATATAAACTTGATATTCAGTCTAAGGAAACTGCAGAGTGACAGAAAAACCAAAAATATCTCCTGTTTTCTCCTTTAATGAGTCGACTCTTCTTGTGCTTTCAGACCAAAGAACTACAGACTCTTCACAACCTGCTCAAACTCTTGGTACAGGACCTCACCACACGGGTCAAGAAGACTTCCGTCTCATTTCTACTCTGAAGCTCACCTTCTCCTGCTCAAACTGCTGACAAATGTTTCTGCTGCTCTAAAGTCTGCTCTCCAGAACTTCCTAAAAACTCTCAAAGTCTCTTCTGCTGCAGGTTGCTTTGTAGAACTGTTGCAGAAAACCTCACTAAACCACATGGAGGGGCCTCAAGATAGTCGTCCAAATGAAACCATACAAAAACCAAACTAGTACAACCCAAATGCTAAAGTCTCCTGCAGCCTACCAGAGAACCTCTGAGAACAGAGAATCAGGACAGGAACTCTTACCTTCTGGACAACCAACCTTGGTTCACAAACAAGAATACAGAATGTGTCTGACCAAAAAACCTCTAAAGACTCACTACAGCCAAGATAAAGACACAACTCAGCTGCAACAAATCCACTAATCACTGCACACATTGCACCATGTGCTAACTGTGGCTAAAGAACCTCATTTACCAAGACAACTATCCAGTACAAAGCCCTAAAATACACCAAGAAACACATTAAAGCCAATTTTACTGCTGGAAGCTGCAAACCAACGCCTAAAGAACAAACTAAAGCAATGAAGCCAAACCCGGTTCTGTGGTGAAGCAGAGGAAATGTTTGTCTGCAGCTAAATAAAGCAGGGAGACACTGAGCTGCTCAGGTGTTCCTGATAACACTAAGCAGCCACCTGGACAGCCAATAGGAACACAGCTTCCTGGAAGTCCAGAGGGCTGGGTTAGTGAAGGAAATTTAATTTAAAGTTGAAGCAGAAAGTTAACAAAGTTGAAAACCACCTTCTGATACCTGAAATCTCTGAGTTTTCACACAAAGAACACCTGAACATGTCAAACTGGCTTCATAGTAGAACCATCATTGTAAAAACGTCATAGTATGGTGTGTTGCTCAAAAAACATTAGGACCCGGCTGTCAGGGGACAAACATGTAAGAAACATGAGAACAGAGAGAACCCAACCAGTAGGTCACAGTTTATCATCCCCCAGTCATCTCCTGAAGTCCATATGGTGAGAGACATCAGTATCTGGTTGTTAATTTACCAGAGGATGCTTATAATCATGCTGATGTGGTCTGTACTCTACAGTATTTTAGTGACTCAATAAATGCCTAAGTTGTTTTTTTAAAAAGGTTTTTCAGTTTTTCATAAACATTTAACAGCCTATATGTAATCAATAAATGGCCTTTGCCTATCTTAAGAAAAATTCACTCAGAACCCTGATATGTTGACAGTACTAAATAAATCAATAAATACATGCATACACACAAAAATAAGTTAATACATTAACTGTGTTAAGATAATATTTAGATTTTTTAAAAAGTTGTTTATGTTTTTGCAGAATCCAGTATTGCTCACTGGTTGGTCATTACATTTTGTTAGTTTGATTTCACTGTTTAAAATGATGCCACCTCTTTTCAGACAGACCCTGTGATAATAAAACAATACAAAATTTTTAGTTCCGTGTTAATAAAGCACTTAAAGCTTTAAGTATGGCTAAATGCTTTTTTCAAAATTAAATATATCACTCCTTAGGTGGTAGTGGCCCTAAGTTCAGTAAAGTTGGAAAGATATTCACAGATTCGGACTTCCAGCATCAATAACTCATTAGATATAGGTTGTCAAAACATAAACGGTGCCTCTTTCCCATTGTTGCAAGGCAGACAATGTGCTACAAGCCCAGTTTTATCAAAAGTAGCTGTCTTTCAAGCTACAGGAATAACATTGGTGTCTATGGAGTGAACAGGGTCTGCAATTTGCAAAACCACTGCAACAGTAAAGAGAGACAAATATTCAATAACTTCACTCTTATACATTGTAGTGTCACTAAAACCACTGCAGCCTTCAACTGGCTCCTGTTGACAAAGTGTTTTAACAGAAATGTAAATGCTGTAATGTGATTCTTTTAATGAACCATGTAACTTGAATGGATGTGATGCTGGTGTGACCACAGTGCACACGTCTGATGTTGCTCACAGTGGTCCAAGGGACGCTCAGGGAGTTTGTGTGTTTGCTCAGACTCATGAGTAATTAGAGAGAACATTGCACAGCACCGAATAATGGAGCCTTACTCTGGCAGAATCTTGTGATGCAGCAATTTTGTCATTATACTATAACCGCACTGCACTCGTGAAGTCCTTTTTATTGTTGTGACAGTAAGAGAATAAAATTTAGCTTTTCCAGACTTGAGGGATTACAACATAAAAAGACGGATTCACAGAAACTGATTCAAGAATTACAGATGGTAGTGTGCTGCTATAGCTGTGCTAAAAGACTAGCATGGCTATTAGAAAAATAAATGGAAATGAAATTAAAATGTGGCAGCTAATATACTTTTAAAAAGTAAAATACCAAGAATGTCTGAAGTGTAAATATGCATGTGCATGTTGTGTATCGAAATTGAAATGCGAGTAAATTACTCTTATCAAGGTCTGTTCAGTTCATCATTTTTTGCAAGCCTCTGTTTAGCTAATAAAATAACATTCCTTCCATGCTTTTATTTTGAAGGAGTATTTTTAAACGCTATGGGCGTTGATTTTTTTCATCATTCCAGTGGCACAGGAAGTGTTTATCTAAGAAGCGATTTCTTGACATGACGAAGACACCGAAAAATCTGAAAATTCACGTAAAGATAAAAGAAAACGCTTCCACGCTGTTGCTGTCTAACAAAGGGTGTGTCTAAACTTAGAAGCACCTAGCTGGAATGGGGACAAGCTCTTCCAGTGTTTCCTGGAGAAAGGAGTGAAGGACAGAAAGGTGGATTTGTGTTAAAAATAAGGCTGACAGCTGAATGTAAATAAAGGCTTTGTGAAACACCAGGAGATTCACCATTGTCTGGCTGGGGTTTGCTACATACATGACTTAAATATGTAGCGGGCGGCTGAATTGATGGGACTCAGAAACACCCCACAGTTTAATCATTTGTTCCTTGTATGATTTCCAATGGATAAATTATGGTCAATTTGTAGTAGGATCGCAATCATGTGATCGTCAGCAGGTAACTGACACAGTGTTCACTTGTCATGGTTACAGCCATCTGTGCTGGAAGCTATATCTTGCAATGGGAAATCCTTAACAAAGATGTGGATCCAGACTATAAGCCGCATCACTGTGAAAATTTAATGAGGTGGTCCTTGTATCATTTCTGACTTCCCCTGAAAATTTTATCCAAATCCGTTATTGAATAATGTTGCACACAGACAGACAGAAAGACACACAGATTCACAAACAAATGTATGCCGATTATCAGATAACTCCGCCGAATTCCTTGGTACAGTGACTATGACGTTATTATGACATTTTGGACGACACACTAAACTATGACATTTTTAAAAATATTTCGGACGACATACTAAACTATGATGTTTTAGTGACATTTTGGACGACATACTAAACTATGACATTTTTAAAAATATTTCGGACGACATACTAAACTATGACGTTTTTGGTGACATTTTGGACGACATACTAAACTGTGACGTTTTAGTGATATTTCAGACGACATACATACTTTCTTTCATATTTTAGACGACATACTAAACTATGACTTTTTTTAATATTTTGGACGACATACTAAACTATGACTTTTTGTCATATTTTGGACAACATACTATACTATGGCGTTTTTTTGCGCCAAAATTCATGATGATTTTTTTTTCAAAGATAACCTTTCTGGAGTGTTTTTCACGGCCTACTTTACATTATTTCATCATATGGCACGTTTTTACAACATGTTGAAAAATAGCATTTTTTTTCGACATAGTATACTCTGGCAATTTCCATCCATCCATTATCTATACACCGCTTAATCCTCACTAGGGTCGCGGGGGGTGCTGGAGTCTATCCCAGCTGACTCGGGCGAAGGCAGGGGACACCCTAGACAGGTCGCCAGTCTGTCGCAGGGCCACATACAAAGACAAACAATCACTCTCACATTCACACCTACGGGCAATTTAGAATAATCAATTAACCTCAGCATATTTTTGGACTGTGGGAGGAAGCCGGAGTACCCGGAGAAAACCCACGCATGCACAGGGAGAACATGCAAACTCCATGCAGAAAGATCCCGGGAAAGCCGGGACGCCAACCAGGGACCTTCTTGCTGCAAGGCGAAAGTGCTAACCACTACGCCACTGTGCAGCCCACTCTGGCGATTTCTTTCGCCAAAATTCATGATGATTTTTTTTTTAAACATAACCTTACCATAGTGTTTTTCACGGCCTCCTTTACTTTATTTCATCATATGGCACGTTTTTTACAACATGTTGAAAAATCACATTTTTTTTCGATATAGTATACTATGGCGTTTTTTTGCGCCAAAATTGATGATGCTTTTTTTTGTTTCAAAGAAAACCTTTCTGGAGTGTTTTTCACGAGCTGCTTTACATTATTTCATTATATGGCATGTTTTCACAACATGTTCAAAAATGACATTTTTCGACATAGTATAGTAAGGCGTTTTTTTGCGCCAAAATTCATGATGATTTTTTTTTCAAAGAAAACCTTTCTGGAGTGTTTTTCATGCCCTCCTTTACATTATTTCATCATATGGCACGTTTTTACATGTTTGAAAAATGGCATTTTTTTTCGACATAGTATAGTAAGGCGTTTTTTTTGCGCCAAAATTCATGATGATTTTTTTATTCAAAGAAAACCTTTCTGGAGTGTTTTTCACGCCCTCCTTTACATTATTTCATCATATGGCACGTTTTGACAACATGTTTGAAAAATGGCATTTTTTTTTCGACATAGTATAGTAAGGCGTTTTTTTTGCGCCAAAATTCATGATGATTTTTTTTTCAAAGAAAACCTTTCTGGAGTGTTTTTCACAGCCCTCCTTTACATTATTTCATCATATGGCACGTTTTTAGAACATGTTTGAAAAATGGCATTTTTTTTCGACATAGTATAGTAAGGCGTTTTTTTTGCGCCAAAATTCATGATGATTTTTTTTTTCAAAGAAAACCTTTCTGGAGTGTTTTTCACGCCCTCCTTTACATTATTTCATCATATGGCACGTTTTTACAACATGTTTGAAAAATGGCATTTTTTTTCGACATAGTATAGTAAGGCGTTTTTTTTGCGCCAAAATTCATGATGATTTTTTTTTCAAAGAAAACCTTTCTGGAGTGTTTTTCACACCCTCCTTTACATTATTTCATCATATGGCACGTTTTTACAACATGTTTGAAAAATGGCATTTTTTTTTCGACATAGTATAGTAAGGCGTTTTTTTTGCGCCAAAATTCATGATGATTTTTTTTTTCAAAGAAAACCTTTCTGGAGTGTTTTTCACGCCCTCCTTTACATTATTTCATCATATGGCACGTTTTTACAACATGTTTGAAAAATGGCATTTTTTTTCGACATAGTATAGTAAGGCGTTTTTTTTGCGCCAAAATTCATGATGATTTTTTTTTCAAAGAAAACCTTTCTGGAGTGTTTTTCACGCCCTCCTTTACATTATTTCATCATATGGCACGTTTTTACAACATGTTTGAAAAATGCATTTTTTTTCGACATAGTATAGTAAGGCGTTTTTTTTGGCGCCAAAATTCATGATGATTTTTTTTTCAAAGAAAACCTTTCTGGAGTGTTTTTCACGCCCTCCTTTACATTATTTCATCATATGGCACGTTTTTACAACATGTTTGAAAAATTGCATTTTTTTTCGACATAGTATAGTAAGGCGTTTTTTTTGCGCCAAAATTCATGATGATTTTTTTTTTCAAAGAAAACCTTTCTGGAGTGTTTTTCACGCCCTCCTTTACATTATTTCATCATATGGCACGTTTTTACAACATGTTTGAAAAATTGCATTTTTTTTCGACATAGTATAGTAAGGCGTTTTTTTTGCGCCAAAATTCATGATGTTTTTTTTTCAAAGAAAACCTTTCTGGAGTGTTTTTCACAGCCCTCCTTTACATTATTTCATCATATGGCACGTTTTTACAACATGTTTGAAAAATGGCATTTTTTTTCGACATAGTATAGTAAGGCGTTTTTTTTTGCGCCAAAATTCATG
Organism: Amphiprion ocellaris; assembly: GCF_022539595.1. Lineage (NCBI taxonomy): Eukaryota > Metazoa > Chordata > Actinopteri > Pomacentridae > Amphiprion > Amphiprion ocellaris. Next base: position 9,972,650 of record NC_072766.1, read on the forward strand.
ATGATTTTTTTTTCAAAGAAAACCTTTCTGGAGTGTTTTTCACGCCCTCCTTTACATTATTTCATCATATGGCACGTTTTTACAACATGTTTGAAAAATGGCATTTTTTTTCGACATAGTATAGTAAGGCGTTTTTTTTGCGCCAAAATTCATGATGATTTTTTTTTCAAAGAAAACCTTTCTGGAGTGTTTTTTCACGCCCTCCTTTACATTATTTCATCATATGGCACGTTTTTACAACATGTTTGAAAAATGGCATTTTTTTTCGACATAGTATAGTAAGGCGTTTTTTTTGCGCCAAAATTCATGATGATTTTTTTTTCAAAGAAAACCTTTCTGGAGTGTTTTTTCACGCCCTCCTTTACATTATTTCATCATATGGCACGTTTTTACAACATGTTTGAAAAATGGCATTTTTTTTTCGACATAGTATAGTAAGGCGTTTTTTTTTGCGCCAAAATTCATGATGATTTTTTTTCAAAGAAAACCTTTCTGGAGTGTTTTTCACGCCCTCCTTTACATTATTTCATCATATGGCACGTTTTTACAACATGTTTGAAAAATGGCATTTTTTTTCGACATAGTATAGTAAGGCGTTTTTTTTGCGCCAAAATTCATGATGATTTTTTTTTCAAAGAAAACCTTTCTGGAGTGTTTTTCACGCCCTCCTTTACATTATTTCATCATATGGCACGTTTTTACAACATGTTTGAAAAATGGCATTTTTTTTCGACATAGTATAGTAAGGCGTTTTTTTTGCGCCAAAATTCATGATGATTTTTTTTTCAAAGAAAACCTTTCTGGAGTGTTTTTCACGCCCTCCTTTACATTATTTCATCATATGGCACGTTTTTACAACATGTTTGAAAAATGGCATTTTTTTTCGACATAGTATAGTAAGGCGTTTTTTTTGCGCCAAAATTCATGATGATTTTTTTTTCAAAGAAAACCTTTCTGGAGTGTTTTTCACGCCCTCCTTTACATTATTTCATCATATGGCACGTTTTTACAACATGTTTGAAAAATGGCATTTTTTTTTCGACATAGTATAGTAAGGCGTTTTTTTTGCGCCAAAATTCATGATGATTTTTTTTTTCAAAGAAAACCTTTCTGGAGTGTTTTTCACGCCCTCCTTTACATTATTTCATCATATGGCACGTTTTTACAACATGTTTGAAAAATGGCATTTTTTTTCGACATAGTATAGTAAGGCGTTTTTTTTGCGCCAAAATTCATGATGATTTTTTTTTCAAAGAAAACCTTTCTGGAGTGTTTTTCACGCCCTCCTTTACATTATTTCATCATATGGCACGTTTTTACAACATGTTTGAAAAATGGCATTTTTTTTCGACATAGTATAGTAAGGCGTTTTTTTTTGCGCCAAAATTCATGATGATTTTTTTTTCAAAGAAAACCTTTCTGGAGTGTTTTTCACGCCCTCCTTTACATTATTTCATCATATGGCACGTTTTTACAACATGTTTGAAAAATGGCATTTTTTTTCGACATAGTATAGTAAGGCGTTTTTTTTGCGCCAAAATTCATGATGATTTTTTTTTCAAAGAAAACCTTTCTGGAGTGTTTTTCACGCCCTCCTTTACATTATTTCATCATATGGCACGTTTTTACAACATGTTTGAAAAATGGCATTTTTTTTCGACATAGTATAGTAAGGCGTTTTTTTTGCGCCAAAATTCATGATGATTTTTTTTTCAAAGAAAACCTTTCTGGAGTGTTTTTCACGCCCTCCTTTACATTATTTCATCATATGGCACGTTTTTACAACATGTTTGAAAAATGGCATTTTTTTTCGACATAGTATAGTAAGGCGTTTTTTTTGCGCCAAAATTCATGATGATTTTTTTTTCAAAGAAAACCTTTCTGGAGTGTTTTTCACGCCCTCCTTTACATTATTTCATCATATGGCACGTTTTTACAACATGTTTGAAAAATGGCATTTTTTTTCGACATAGTATAGTAAGGCGTTTTTTTTGCGCCAAAATTCATGATGATTTTTTTTTTCAAAGAAAACCTTTCTGGAGTGTTTTTCACGCCCTCCTTTACATTATTTCATCATATGGCACGTTTTTACAACATGTTTGAAAAATGGCATTTTTTTTCGACATAGTATAGTAAGGCGTTTTTTTTGCGCCAAAATTCATGATGATTTTTTTTTCAAAGAAAACCTTTCTGGAGTGTTTTTCACGCCCTCCTTTACATTATTTCATCATATGGCACGTTTTTACAACATGTTTGAAAAATGGCATTTTTTTTCGACATAGTATAGTAAGGCGTTTTTTTTGCGCCAAAATTCATGATGATTTTTTTTTCAAAGAAAACCTTTCTGGAGTGTTTTTCACGCCCTCCTTTACATTATTTCATCATATGGCACGTTTTTACAACATGTTTGAAAAATGGCATTTTTTTTCGACATAGTATAGTAAGGCGTTTTTTTTGCGCCAAAATTCATGATGATTTTTTTTTCAAAGAAAACCTTTCTGGAGTGTTTTTCACGCCCTCCTTTACATTATTTCATCATATGGCACGTTTTTACAACATGTTTGAAAAATGGCATTTTTTTTCGACATAGTATAGTAAGGCGTTTTTTTTGCGCCAAAATTCATGATGATTTTTTTTTCAAAGAAAACCTTTCTGGAGTGTTTTTCACGCCCTCCTTTACATTATTTCATCATATGGCACGTTTTTACAACATGTTTGAAAAATGGCATTTTTTTTCGACATAGTATAGTAAGGCGTTTTTTTTTGCGCCAAAATTCATGATGATTTTTTTTTCAAAGAAAACCTTTCTGGAGTGTTTTTCACGCCCTCCTTTACATTATTTCATCATATGGCACGTTTTTACAACATGTTTGAAAAATGGCATTTTTTTTCGACATAGTATAGTAAGGCGTTTTTTTTGCGCCAAAATTCATGATGATTTTTTTTTTCAAAGAAAACCTTTCTGGAGTGTTTTTCACGCCCTCCTTTACATTATTTCATCATATGGCACGTTTTTACAACATGTTTGAAAAATGGCATTTTTTTTCGACATAGTATAGTAAGGCGTTTTTTTTGCGCCAAAATTCATGATGATTTTTTTTTCAAAGAAAACCTTTCTGGAGTGTTTTTCACGCCCTCCTTTACATTATTTCATCATATGGCACGTTTTTACAACATGTTTGAAAAATGGCATTTTTTTTCGACATAGTATAGTAAGGCGTTTTTTTTGCGCCAAAATTCATGATGATTTTTTTTTCAAAGAAAACCTTTCTGGAGTGTTTTTCACGCCCTCCTTTACATTATTTCATCATATGGCACGTTTTTACAACATGTTTGAAAAATGGCATTTTTTTTCGACATAGTATAGTAAGGCGTTTTTTTTGCGCCAAAATTCATGATGATTTTTTTTTCAAAGAAAACCTTTCTGGAGTGTTTTTCACGCCCTCCTTTACATTATTTCATCATATGGCACGTTTTTACAACATGTTTGAAAAATGGCATTTTTTTTCGACATAGTATAGTAAGGCGTTTTTTTTGCGCCAAAATTCATGATGATTTTTTTTTCAAAGAAAACCTTTCTGGAGTGTTTTTCACGCCCTCCTTTACATTATTTCATCATATGGCACGTTTTTACAACATGTTTGAAAAATGGCATTTTTTTTCGACATAGTATAGTAAGGCGTTTTTTTTGCGCCAA